>NC_084623.1:40446376-40523876 GCF_033978795.1 Nerophis ophidion | reverse complement strand
ATAGTGTTTTTCTACCCCTTTTTAAGGAGCCCAAAGCGCTTTGACAGTATTTCCACATTCGCCCATTCACACACACATTCACACACTGACGGCGGGAGCTGCCATGCAAGGTGCTTACCAGGACCCATCAGGAGCAAGGGTGAAGTGTCTTGCCCAAGGACACAATGGACGTGACTAGCATGGTAGAAGGTGGGGATTGAACCAGTAACCCTCAGATTACTGGCCAACCACTCAACCAACTTCGCCACGCCGTCCCCAAAAGAGGTTTTTTCCCTTGGACTCAGGCTGGACCCCCGTGATATTTTCTACTCTTCCCCCCTTTCCCAATATCACCTTTTTCCCACCTTTTTTAAGGAGCGCCATAAAAATGGCTGATCCGTTGGCGGTCCCGTCTTGTCTTCCTGTAACGTATGTCTGCTCCTAGTGGGACTGTGCCGAAAATGTACTTTTCAGTTCTTATGTGTCTTGTGCATGTTAAGAATTGACAATAAATAATTTCCATTCCATTCCATTGCGATTTGGTGTACTCTTTCCTCAACTCTAAGCCATCCTAATTTGGTAAAGTAAAATGGTGTTCATTCCGTTGAATCGCTGTGCCTTTATTTGCAAAATAAGCCCCCCCGTGGGGCCAAAGAAAGTTCCGAGTGCTATAACCGTGAAAAATAACGTGGGGAACACGATTATATTCAAGAATACGAAGCAGTCTTCGTCTGACATTTTGGAATGGATTACTAACACAAACCGAGGTACCACCGTAAACTTGATTAGTGAGCTCATTCTTATGATGATGTAATCAACAAGCTACTACGTCACCTGATTTAAAAAGAGTAAACTCTGGTTGGACCATAAAAACGTTAGCAATGAGTCAGGGAAACAAAAATAGTTGTCTTCGTAGCAGTGTGCACCAGTACAGAGCCCTAGTTATTGCATAATCCCATTGAGAGAACGGAAGCAGAAATGGAAGAGAGGAGCTAAATGAGGAGGTGGTGCAGGGATTTTAAAAAAGGGAAAAGCGGTCAATTACATAAAATGGTTGACAGAGAGACAAAATAGAAGGTAAGGATGTACATTTCACACAGGGATGGATCTTGACAGCTTGTCAGTAGAAACAACAACACACTCCATATCTCCAGACAATATCGGAGTATACTTTATTTCCCTCCAACACCGCACTAAACTCCCTGATCTTATTTTCTGCTCTGGTAGGAGTTGCACGGTGAAACTGTCTGAAAAAATGTAATTACTAAGTATGGAATGTGTGAGTGTGAATTTATACGTTGCAGCACAACCTGCTGTAAATCCCTGCATTGCAGCACAGAATCACCGGCCACAACATTAGGTACGACTGTGAGCTGATAAAAGAACAACAACATCGATACCGGTTATCCATAACTAGGGATTGGTAGCGTTCATATTTGAACCAATACGGTACAAATTTCCAGTACCTGGGTTCAGTACTTTTTTTGTGTGTTGTTTGACAAATATTTTTTGGGATGATAAAATAAATGTTTATTGTAAGATTTAAAGGAGCTGATTATTAAAACTGCTGTCCAGTTGTTATATATTTGTTTTATTATCACATTTCTGTGTCTCAATTACAACTACATTAGATAGCAGTAGTGTATAGTTTATGGTTCGTTGGCTGCTCAGTGTTTTGCATCCCAGAAAATGTTAATACTGTAAGTATTGTACTTATTACACAGCAGCTGTTTGATTGTTACATACATCTTAGTTATTGTTATCGTTAACGCATTTGGAGGTGTTGAAATCGCCATGCAAAATCGCTAATGCTAATCAGTAGCATGCACCTTTTTGGAAAAGTAGAGCCTTATAGCCTTTTTTGAGTGAATTTCTTAGTTGGCATTGGAAATTGCAACACGACCTAGTGGTAATCCGGCTATGTGACGTCACAACGCTACCGTAAGGTGGCACCGTTGGAATTTACGTGAATCGATGTCGGGTAGGACCGGCGGGATTTGGTCTGTGTCAAAAAAGTACTGGCTTTGGTTCTCATTCCTATCCATGCGTGAGATCGGCCGATGCAGATCACATGTATTAACTGTAAATACTTTTTCAGTGTATTTATGGTGAGCGATATTTACAGTTTAACAATATCAAAACACAATTTAAACTAGTTCTTTCATCTCTTTTATTTCACGTACGATTGTTTAGCGAAACAAATTCAATAGTACACAATAACTAAGCAAAAGCAAAGACTATCTACTAATTATCTGTATCATTTGGTTTTTGCCCTCTAAATATTCCCATAGTTTATAAACATTAACAAAAACAGCAAAAAAATATATATATTTTGAGAGAATAAAAATATTGATATCACTTTAATATCGATTGTATACTGATACTAAACTTAGTACTGTGACATTGCTGACACACCAACAGTTGTATTATCCTCTCTCTAACTTTTATTAATCTACTTATTAATAACTGCTTACTTTCTGCAGCATCGTGGTTCCATCTACACTTTTTGGTACTTAATGATACTTAAAGTACTAAGAAAATCAGCTAATTTTCCGTCATGGAGGTGATTATTATTATTGGGGAGTGGTTCCACACAGTGTATGGAAAGACTTAATTAGCTACTAGCTTTAATGTTGGCCAGGGGACTGTAAATAAATACAGTGTCAACTAGAGGGATCTGCGTGTAATCGACATCAAAAGGCATTAATTGGCAATTGCGATCAAATACTTAGTCATAAAAATCGTCCAATACGGATCCGTGGGCACATCCAAAGTCTAAAAAAGTTGGTCTGAACGTCATCATCTAATTTGCATAATGGCATATAATTTTTACGGATTCTTATAAGAGAGAAGTGAGTAAAAAAAAAAGAAAAGCAAAACAAATATGTTTCGAAACAGCTGCTTGTTGTGAAGAGCAATACGTGCTTTCATTTTATAATCTCGAACATGACAAAGATTGTTGTTGGTGACGAACCCCAAGATGCAGAGAAGGAGGCAGGCATACAATAGGAAAACACAATTTAATTAAACACTAAGACAAAACCGAACAAAAGGGTACGAACAAAAGGCGCGCACGAAGCGGATAACAAACTTGGCTAAGAACAAAAACACTTACTGTGACACGACGGAACTATGGCATGAACAGAGTGAACAGAAGTAGACAAAGCTACAAGCGACAAGACAGGTGACATTGTCAGGACAATAATCCAGCACAGACTGGAGGACAAAACAGGTCTAAATAGGAGCGGGCTGATTGACACCAGGTGTGGCCAGGTGCCAATCAGCCGCAGCTAAGGGGACACAGCACTCAGGGAGACAAACAGGAAACTGAACCAAAATAAGAGTTCTGACAGGAAGTAAAGACAGGAAAAACTAAAACACAACCAAACTGTCAGGGGCAAGCCTGACAAAACAGGTCCAATTACAGCTAGAGTGGTGAAACCAACCTCGAGAGGTCTGAATACTCCCTTAGTTGTCAACACAGTAGAAGGATTAAACTAGCATAAAACTAATTTGTATACTCTAGCCTTTAAAAATACCCCCCTTAAAGACCAGTTGATCTTCCGTTTCTTTCTTCTTTCTGATTCAATGACCGATGAAGCGCTAGCTGTCCAAAGTCGGGACCCAGGGTGGACCGCTCATCTGTGCATCAGTTGGGGACGTCAGTGCGCTGCTGACTTGTCTCCGCTCAAGATGATCTCCTGCTGGCCCCACTATGGACTTGACTCTCACACTATTATGTTGGATCCGCTATGGACTGGACTCTCACAATATTATGCAAGATTCACTCGACGTCCATTGCACCGGCCCCCACATCTGGGGTCCCCTCCAAGGTTTCTCATTGTCATCCCATTGGGTTGAATTTTTCTTGCCCTGATGTGGGATCTGAGCCGAGGATGTCGTTGTGGCTTGTGCAGCCCTTTGAGACACTTGTGATATAGGGCTATATAAGTAAACATTGATTGATTGAACACTGATACGTCCTGCTACGTCTTCTTATTCTCTGGCAGACTAGGTGGTGTGAGGTGTGTTCAAAAGCGGAGTAACGATTCCATCTACTGTACAGAGTTGTAACAACCAGCTACATTCAAATAGGGTCCCCTTTATAATATGTTTGTGGGCGAGGGGGAACAGGTAGCGGAAAAATTTAAAAAAAGATCAAATAAATGTAATGGGAACGCTGCGGTACTACTCGGTGAGTGTGCACGTTTGCTTGTGATACTCACAACTTTCAGCTTCTTCACTGCCTCCTCGCACACGTGCATGCCCCTGGACTCCTCCACCTCCACCAAGCCCAGGTACTGAAGAAAAAATGTGACATGTTTATTTGACAACGTACATTTCACACTGGAGTCTAGAGAGATAACAGTTGAAATGAAATGAAGTATATTTTATATAGCGCTTTTCTCAAGTGACTCAAAGCGCTTTACACAGTGACACCCAATATCTAAGTTACATTTAAACCAGTGTGGGTGGCACTGGGAGCAGGTGGGTAAAGTGTCTTGCCCAAGGACACAACGGTAGTGACTAGGATGGCACAAGCGGGAATCAAACCTGCAACCCTCAAGTTGCTGGCGCGGCCACTCTACCAACCGAGCTATGCCGGCCCTCAGTTGTTTGCTATCAGTCACTTCCACGATCGATTAGTCAGTAACACACATTGATGGTAGATTTAAAGTGTGTGAGAGCTAATATGGATAACAGGAAGTACTCTTGATTTGTCTCGCCAGTGCTTACTAAATTAGAAAAACGACAACAACATGGTAAGTAAAATCCCTCAAAATAACTTTTTAATACTGTAAACTAGTGATTTTCCAGATGTTCTTAGTCGTTTACTTAAGTGAAATATAAGAAAAGTGGTCGGATAAAATTGTTAATGCTAATCACTAGCGAGAATATAAGATTTTCAATGTAAATTGGCATCAAGCTAGTAAACAGCTCAATTTTTGTTTCATCTGACATTACATGGACAAAGTTAAAACCTTCTGGAGAAAAGTTACTCTATGTGGTCAGATGAAAAAAAAAAGAGCTTTTTGGCCACAATACCCAGCAATATGTTTGGAGGAGAAAAGGTGAGACCTTTAATCCCAGGAACACCACACCTATCGTCAAGCATGGTGGTGGTAGTATTTTGCTCTGGGCCTGTTTTGCTGCCAATGGAACTGGTGCTTCAAATGGGACAATGAAAAAGGAGGTTTACCTCCAAATTCTTCAGGACAACTTAAAATTACCAGCCCGGAGGTTGGGTCTTGGGAGCAGTTGGGTGTTCCAACAGGACAATGATCCCAAACACACATCAAAAGTGGTAAAAGAAAGGCTAAATCAGGCTAGAATTAAGGTTTTAGAATGGCCTTCCCTAAGTTCTGATTTAAACGTGTGGACAATGCTGAAGAAACAAGTCTATGTCAGAAAAACCAACAAATTTAGCTGAACTGCACCAATTTTGTCAAGAAGAGTGGTCCAAAATTTAAAAAATGTATCGTCGGGATTTTATCAATACCGATATTGGTATTTATCCATAATGTTATCGGTACTATATTGAATTTGTGTAATTAAAGATGTGAAATTGTTTGTTAAAACAAGAAGCTGTACATCACCAACATCATGCAAAAGCAGGGAAATCATTTATCAACACCTGCTTTTTAAGTCTTAAACAAGTTAACTATGTTTGCAGTGCAAGGTGCAAAGCAGTTGTTATGTAATCAACTTGTAAAGACCACACCGATCCATCACTATTCATTACAATTACACTCAGCTGGAAATAGTATTAATGTATGGCATTCATGTGCAGAGCAGACCCTTTCCAATATATATTAAATATGTCATATAAATCAATACAATCAATAATCGTCACATAAACCGGCGTGACGCACCCAATACATGTCTTCTTTATCGTTAAAAAAAACTAACTAATTAAAACAGAAGAAAATAAAAATATTCAAACACTCAAATAAAAACATGGCTATTAAATAGATTTTATAACATTTTTCTTCTACCAAAAGTACAGTATATTGTGTGGCTTATTATACATTGTATCTTTTAAAAAAAAAAAAGTGTATGTGGGTACTTTTTTAGCAAATTTTAAACAATACCATAATAATAATGATATCCATGATCATTTGGTGACAAATTTGGTGATTCCTAATTAGGGTTTGTGACTTTTGAACAGGAAATATTGTTGGGCTACAAACTTTTGTGTGGTGTTGCTTCCTTATTTGTGCTTATTCCAAGTTCATTATCAGATCCTACAGGTGCCTTTTTTCTGGGTAGCAGTGGCACTTTAAGTGAATTTGACAGCGTGTCATAATTACGACGGTCAGCTGGATAAAAAGAATACCGATAGCCGTGTCATTAGTCCAGAATCTTAAGGGTCCTCCTAGAACAGGGGTCTCGGAATTGCGGCCCACGAGACGTTATTTTGCGACCCCCAACTTAATATGAAAGCTTAATGTTAGTGCGGCCCGCGAGTTTTATATGAATACCGCTTAACAGCGTTGTGTGCTGAGCTGAAGGAATCTACCAATCACGGTGTGGTATGTGGCTCTCGAGGACTAAACATTGACATCACTTGCGTTATGCAAGCAGAGAAACATTTTGCTGCTATTCCACTAGATCCGAATGCGCTCTTCCTCCCTCCCTCGCTCACCCACCTGCTCGCTCTCTCTCTCACTGTGTGTGTGTGTGTATCTCTTGCTCCCTGCCCGGGCGCCGCTGTAAACAGTCCAGGCCGAGGTGACGAGTGGTCCGGTAACTTCCGAAGCCCTCTGCCGAAGGACCGAGCGACAATACAAAACTGTGGTGCACTGGACCCCAGCGTTGATACTCCGGGGGAGAGTCGATGGGCGAATCGGACGTGTAACACGTTAGTCATGATGTTAGCCCGTTCGGGGCTAATTGTGCTACCGTAACTGTAAACTCCACAGCGAGCCCTTCCCCGCCCTCCCTTTGCCTCCGGACAGAGACCATTTTTGTTATTTGGGTCCAAAATGGCTCTTTCAACGTTCTGGGTTGCCTACCCCTGCGTTAGTGGAAAAGCGACAAATGAGTGAAAGCGACAGAAACGTTGCAATGGAGTTTTTTTTTTTACTTGCCTGGCTGCAGTCGAACCGCAACACCTGTCCGTCAGAAATAACAGTCCCCGTTAACCTGGCTTCATTCAGACTGTTATTTTTTTTTTTTTATTGTTTAATTTGCATTGCCTCACGTTACTTAATTCTCATTTTGTTCATTTGTATATTGATTTTATTTTGTGTTGAAAATAAAAATAAAGACTTTTAAAAATATATTTTTTTAAGAAATCTTCCCTTGCGAGCCAGCCTCACCCAGACTCTGCATTCAGCGACCCTTAGGTAAATTTAGTTTGAGACCCCTGTCCTAGACCGACCTAAATAGGAACCAGTACCAACAAATACCGGTACTCTGTATACATCCCTACTCATCTGTGACATCAGATGCGATTAACTTGAAAATAGTTGTAAATACCAAATTTAAGTCAAGTCTCCCTTTTTGTTTCCATGGTATCATTAATGCTCAGTTTTTATCTTCTTAAGTCACTCCATCACATTTTCATGTTCCCATCTCCCACACAGTAATTTACAGCAGTGTCCTCAATCCATAACTCAATAGGCGTCATCCTCTCTCCAACTCAGTTTGGATTACAGTGATAATCTACAAGGCACATACTTCACATCATGGAAAGTCATGACAGGCCTGCTTCTCATCACATCAAAAATGTTACTTCTGTGCCAGAAAAAGTGCAACATTTACACTAAGTCTCTACTAATGTGTCTATTGCTCCATTTTAGTTGTTTATGTTTTGTTTTTTTAAATAATATTGGCGGGTATTGATGGTTTGGGTGAAGGATTTTATTTTTGAGCTGGCTTACGGGGGCTTCCCCTCGGCTGCGGTCGCACGGCTGCAATGATTCAGCAATCAACACACCTGCCCTTGATGAGCAACCTGCCTTCATAAACCAGCGCGTCTTGAGATCCAGTGCCAAAACGTAGCTACTCGTACACGTACAGTAAGCCCATTACATCTACAGCTTTCTTGCATGTGCATATTCTCTATCTGTGTTCTTTCCCCGTTGTGTTCATTGTGTCCCGTGTTGTCTCCTTATCCAGCTTCCTGTCGTCCTTCTTCATCGTCGAGCTGTGTGTCTCGTCTTCCTGCATCCCCTCTGGACTTCCTCTTGCCTCTCTGGATATCGACCTCACACCTGCCTACTGACCACGACGCCTCGCTCCAGCCCTTAACCTCCCGCCTGTCTTTGGACTTCCGAGTCTGCTTTTCCCTCTTTGGACTTCCGCCTCGATATCAACACACACCTTCAACACCCGTTGGTAACCACTCACATATACTTAACACACATAGTCTCACTTCATCTATTTGGATTACGCACACACTTCACTTATATAGAAGTAGTATTGTCTCACATCAACTTACATATATCAATATGATATTAATACATATGCATATATTACTAAATATGCAAATACAAATGTGATATACAAATAAATAAATAATTTGTATAAATAATCGCGTATTTGTAAATACATTTTTGAGATCAGAAAATATATACAAATAAAATGTAAAAAAATAAAAAAATGTGACATACAAATACATCAAGAGTTTGTATAAATAAACTTGTTTTTGTAAATATATTTCTGAGATTTGAATATAAATAGGCTTGATTTTGTATTTGTATTGAATTTTGATATGTGGATCGTATCTTTGGTTTTGTGTCGATGAGACATTTCTACCACAAACCAGATGGACAAATAAATGTGACCAACACACTACACCGAACAAACAGCAGAGGGCACTGCAGCCAGAGCGGTCTGGGTCACAAAGCAGTATATGCATTATTAAGTTAAAGTTGAGGTACCAATGATTGTCACACACACATTAGGTGTGGCGAAATTATTCTCTGCATTTGACCCATCACCCTTGATGGGTCCCCATGTTCTCTGCACAAAAACAATCCACGTCTTTACAGAGAGAACGCACAACGGGCCTGAGCTAGCTAACGTTAGCGTTGTATTAGCTAATGCTAATTTATCCAGTTAATCTGAAAGACTGTGCGAGCTGCTTATTTTATTGTATCAATGCCGTTAAATGACCTTGTCCCGATGTAGATACTGATTTCTTATCAGTGCAATGTGTGGCTCTGGCTGCAGTGCCCTCTGCTGGTTGTTCAGGGGAGTGTGTAGGTCACATTTATTTGTGCATTTGAAAAAAGCAATCCACATATGCAAATTCTATACAAATACAAATACAAAATCAAGCATATTTACATTGAAATCTCAAAAATGTATTTACAAATACGCGTTTATTTATACACATTCTTGATTTATTTGTGTGTCACATTTTTATATTTATAAATTTTATTTGTATATATTTTTAAATCGCAGAAATATATTTACAATTACGCGTTTATTCATACAAATTATTTATTTATTTTTATATCACATTTGTATTTGTATATTTATTAATATATGCATATGTATTAATATCATATTGATCTTTATCATTTGATGTTTGACAATTCTACTTCCAGACACTTACATTACCAGTTGTTAATAAATACGCTGACAGCTAACGACGCCACTATCTCACTGCAGTCTCCTTTTCCCGCTGTACCGTCACAATTAGTACTTGTAATATAGCTGCAAGTGGATTTTGATCACAGTCGGACGATTGTGTCTTTGAAATAAAAGCTGAGGCATATATTCCAATTCCCATATAGCTTATCTAGTTCCACTTAGGGATAAGCGATATGGCAAAAAATCTATACCACAATATATTGCAGCATCTTGCAATAACAATAAATATTACAATATACTGTATTATTTTGTATATGAATTTCAATTTTAAAACAGGTTGCCAGTTGCTCCTCCCTTGGCTGCTGACCTATTGTATGTGGTAATGTATTGCATCATATGTGTCGTCCTTGTATTGTTCTCTCACTAGACACATATTAATCTATTTGCTATTTTCCTGTTCATAACCAGCTACTCTCCATTGTAATGAGGTCCTATTTAGACTTCTGTTTAAGTGTTCTGAGCATTTATTCGTTTTTTTTGCTACTTTATCATTGAGCTAGATTAGCAGTGAGCATGGTTTCTTGTTTCTTGCTGCTCGTATTCCACCAGTAATAATGTTATGTGAAAGAAAATGTGTTAATTTGCCGCCATTGAGTTCAGGATTAGTAGTTTAGGAGCAGATCTTTAGTTTGGATGGGCATACTTGAGCCGCGCTAGCGAGTTGTTTGTTGCAGTTTATCGCTCTCAAACTTTCGGCCGATATAATTGAAGTCTACCGGAGGCCAAATTTATATTGTTTTTATCATATTGAATCATTTATTTTGCAAAACCCTAGCTACAGTTTCACTACACATCGGACAAATTAAGACGTCTATTTGTTCAAAGTCAATCAAAGTTTACTTATAAAGCTCTAAATCACGAGTGTCTCAAAGGGCTGCAAAAGCCACAACCACATCCTCGGCTCGGATCCCACATCAGGGCAAGAAAAAAAACTCAACCCAATGGGATGACAATGGGAAACCTTGGAGGGGACCGCAGATGTGGGGACCGCAGATGTGAGGACTGCAGATGTGGGCGACCGGTGCAATGGACGTCGAGTGGATCTAGCATAATATTGTGAGAGTCCAGTCCATAGTGGGCCTAACATAATAGTGTGAAAGTGCAGTCCATAGTGGACTGGACTCTCCGTTGTTCTGGCTCAGTTACAGATGTTGTATGCATTCCATGTATGAATCCTGTATTATTTGACATTTGTGTGTTTAAAACTACATTTTATACTTGTGCTATTATAAATCAACCTCTCTAGTGTTATGTGCTTATAAACGTAACATACATCCCTTTTGAAAATGCCTTGAAGCCTGATTTCGCTACTCCAATAACTTCGATTTACGAACCTCTCATCCCTTGGCGCACCAAGAAGATTAATGAGGTAAAGTGTTTTTTTTTTATATTCTTAATTATTGCAGGGATATGGCTGTAAAAGTTAAGGAGATTTGTGGTCTCAAACTGTTAGTGCACCACAATGTTAGTGTGTGTGTGTGTGTGTCGGCAGGGCAGTCACATACGAAGACAGACAGTTCAGATGGTTGTTGTTGTTTTTTTGGCTTTGATATGAAGTACAAAGTTGATCCATCACCCCCTTGTTATGTTTTGCTTTTATATTTACGAACCCTGTCGAAGTACCTTTTAAAGTACCAGTAGAGTGGAAAAACAAGTCGACTTTACAGGTATATGCTTGATTATGTTTCCGTCATGATCCGTGGTCCAAATCAGGTTTTGTGACTTCGGTTGATTTTGGACTCCTTTAGTTCCTGTTTGTGCTCCTCCTGAGTTTGTTACCATGGCTACTTATGATTTTCACCCGCCTCTGTTGTTCGGGACCCTCACCTGTTTTTAATCAAGAGACATTATTTAAGCCTGCCTTTGCCGGTCACTCACCCTGGCTTCTTTGTTTGCTTCACGCTACTGTTACCTTGGTATTCCCATCTTTAGTCATTGCTAAGTGCTAAGCTAGCATCCAGTGCGATCTGCACTTTTTTTCCTATGTCTGTTTTTTTCAGTTTTTTGGTGCTTCGTTAATTTTCAAGATTAAATCCCCACCTGCAAGTCATGTCCATAGTCATCCGTTTGCATCCCAGGAGAACAAACCGCACAGCAAGCTGCATAAACCCATCCGTAACAGTTTGATTGTATCCATCAAACCATATCCAATCATATTTACAATCCGCAAAGTATGTGAAAACACAGTCTATACAAAATGCCACAAATGCAGTCAGCTGTTTTGAAATATTTCGCTCCGAATACCTTCGGCTATTTGTGGATATTCGACGTCACATAGTATCAGATCAGTCATACTGGAAATAGGAAAAGATATACAGATATACTGCCTACCATTCACAATCTCTATATTAGACATTAACACACGTTTTTCTTTTTTTATGCATTTTAAGTCATATATAAATATATAAAAGGTCAACTAACAATATAGTCAATAGGGGCTCTTTTTTTTGCCCACAAAACCATCTAAACAACCATCCACAATGCTCTTTTGCACTCAGCATCAATGGTTGGAATTGGGGGTTAATTCACCAAAAATGATTCCTGGGCGCGGCCACCGCTGGTGCCCACTGCTCCCCTCACTTCCCATGGGGTGATCAAGAGTGATGGGTGAAATGCAGAGAATATTTTCGCCACACCTAGTGTGTGCGTGACAATTATTGGTACTTTTAACTTTAACTTTATACAGTTCATATTGTGACCTGCATATTTACCAAATATTAGCAATGTTGTTATTTTAATCGCTAATGTAAACCAACAATTTCTTAGCGGCACAATGATACAGACAGCTAAGTAGCACTCTGCTGCCTTTACTGTGAGCCGGCAACAATGTCCTGCTGCTCCCGCATCATCGCGTCTTGGCTCGTCAAAATTATTCTAGATTATGTACCAGGCCACTCATCTGGATATTAGGAGGATTTAGCCTTGAATCTTGAAGCTGTTCATCTGTGACATTCGATTCATACCCGGCGATGGAGACAAACACACACATCCGAAGACAGTGTCTGCAGGGAGACTTCCTTGTTAACTCTTTGTGTTCATCATCATTAATTGTTCATCTAAACGGGGAGATATGGACATCCTATCAGTCGTCATCGAAGGAAGAGAAGACACTGTAAGCAATCGTGTTATTGTTTGTAGTTTTTCATTTCTTGTTTAGCACTTAGCAATACTGCTACATGATGTTATGGTGTTTCACTAAATCTGGATTTGTTTAGCAGAACTTCTAAAACTTGCAGCTCATCCTCCTTATATTCAGGATTAAAAATATAAGGTTCTGGATCATAATTTTGCCCAAAGTAATCGTTGTTGGCTCTCACAAAGTCTGCACGATCAGCATTGTTTTTGGTAGGGAAGGGATCTGCAGTTCCAACCTCTACGTCACACGATCACGTGTCTGGCTTCCTTATTCTCTCTCAAAATGGCTCGGGAACCTCCATGAGAGTGATACTATTTTGATCATATCTATTTATTCGCAAACTTTGGAAGTCTTTTGGTGTCATAAATCAGATATATGTGATTTAGTATAGAATAGAATAGAAAAGAATGGACTTTATTGTCATTATATTTGTATATAACGAGATTAAGGACTCCAACTTAAGGTGCGGTAGTGGGAACAAATATGGGGTGAAATAAATAACACAAGAGGTAATAAAGGATAAAAACTGATAATTGAAATAAACAGACTACTATCCAATAAAAATAATAAGCAATCCTGTACAATATACAAAACTCTATAGAAATACAAAATACTGTACAATATACAGAACAAGACAAGAGTCCCGAAGTAATAAATAGCAATCAGTGTGGGACGTATTGCACTCGAAGGGTAGTATTGCACAATAGGGTATTAGGGCATGAAATTGTATAGGGGTGAATTATTATTATTATAAGTTAGAGTTCAACATGGTGATGACATTTATGTGCGGACGTGGCGTGGTTGGGATTGTGCCTGTGCCGGCAACCTGAGGGTTCCTGGTTCGATCCCCACCTTCTACCAACCTCGCCACGTCCGTTGTGTCCTTGAGCAAGACACTTCACCCTTGCTCCTGATGGGTCGTGGTTAGGGCCTTGCATGGAAGCTTTCGCCATCAGTGTATGGATGAATGGGTGAATGTGGATATAGTGTCAAAGCGCTTTGAGTACAAGGTAGAAAAGCGCTATACTAGTCTTACCCATATACATGATATGTCCATTATGTTAAAGTGCATCCGGCAGTGGAGGCTCCTCTAAGGGGTCTTGGGGCACTAGGAGGTTAACCCCTTTACTACTGTTACCCCAGGTGGCCCTTGGCAGAGGTCTAGTACCTGACTGCCCCCTAACCAGGGATACGGTGAAGACCTCAACGGCGGAGCAGGCGGAAGACGGTAGATGTAAGAACCACCACAAGGGCTGCGATGGCGGAAGAAGGCACCCCCACATCCATGTGGGCCCAGTTATGGGGAAACAACAACCCAAGACCTCAACGGTGGAACAGGCGGAGGATGATTCTTAACCCTGTGGAACATCACAACGGCTGGGATGGCGGTAGAAGGCTGAAGCAGAAAAGGGTCCCCAGTCATCTTGGACTCCATGCCACTGGACCTTGACCCGGATCTGTCAAGGATCGTGTGGTGACTGTCTGTGCACTAGTCTCCCCACGTTTAACAAAGTCACGCACAGGCATCCTCCATAAAGGGGTACCCCTAGGGGTGTAACAGTACGTGTAATTGTATTGAACCGTTTCGGTACGGGGGTTTTGGTTCGGTACGGGGTGTACCGAACAAGTTTCTAAGCTAAAGTCTTAACAAGCTGCTTTGCTTTTTCTGCCTCTGTCTCAGCACCCAGCATTGTCCCACCCACACAACCTTCTGATTGGTTACACATATAGCGGTAACAGCCAATCAGCAGTGCGTATTCAGAGCGCATGTAGTCAGTGCTTCAGCGTCGAGCAGATAGGTCAGGGGTCGGGAACCTTTCTGGCTGAGAGAGCCATGAAAGCCAAATATTTCAAAATGTATTTCCGTGAGAGCCATATAATTTTTTTAACACTGAATACAACTAAATGCGTGCATTTTTAAGTAAGACCAACATTTTTAGAGTATAGTAAGTGTTTTATTCTTTTTAATAAAATTGTTGTTCTAAAATTTAACCAATAATAAATATGATACTTCTTACCATTAATGCGACATCTTGAACGGGTGCGATAGAAAACGGATGGTTGGATTAAAATGTATGAGAATGTTTTATAATCTGAAGGTTATTTTTAATTACTTATCGTGTTAAGCAATGTCAGCTAAGATTTATCTGAGAGCCAGATGCAATCATCATAAAAGCCGCATCTGGCTCTAGAGCCATAGGTTCCCCACCCCTGAGATAGGTGCTTAGCAGGTGAGCATAAGGCAGCGTACTCTCCCCAAATGATAATAAACACCCCCCAGTCAACTACTACTAACATCACCATGAGCCCGTTGATCTTCTAGAAACAAATTGCTCGCTCGCAGTTCTGGCTTGAGGTGAAGACTAATTAGCTTTTAGCGTAACGTTAGCTCATTTTGCAGTGTGTGTGTGTGTTTGTGCGTGCGTGTGTGTGTGTGTGTGTTTGTGCGTGCGTGTGTGTGTGTGCGTGTTTTACGGACAGAAAAGCTTTGAATGGCAGGGTCCCTGATATCACATGTTGATAAACATATAACATTTACATAATAAAAATCAACTACAGGCTTCCCAAATTCTGTGATAAATTAAGCATGATGAGTTGATTTGAAACTGTTTAATGTTGCACTTTTTATATGTAGAAGAAAAGTTTTGTCATTTTGTTGAATCTTCGCAACAATTTGAGGCAGTTTAATGTTGATTAACGTGGGCAGAATTATTATAGTGTTCCCAATGTTAAAAGGATAAAGCCATTGTTTACAAATTTGGTAAATAAATAACCAAAAAATGTATATTATGTTGTTTTCTTACTGTACCGAAAATGAACCGAACCATGACTTCTAAACCGAGATTTTTGTGTTCAGTTACACCCCTAAGTACCCCCCTACCAGGAGGACCACCGATGATGATGATGTATATAATAATAGCTTCAATATAGAGGCAACTGTTTTTTCCACTCTACTGGTACTTTAATTTCATAAATCGAGGTTCCACTGTATCAACATAACAAAAAACAATAAATTGGCGGAAAGTATTCCATCTTGATCAGACCAGATGAATCTTGGCTGACTCCTGCATTCTTCAGATCAATTCTGAGAAAAGAGGGAGTATTTTTGGTACTTTCGTCTAACTTCCCAAATAAAAACATAACGTGGTCTTTATTGGACCCATTGCGCGGTTTGACAGAATAATCACGGCATAATTATCACCGCGAGTCACACTGATTTGTGATGGTCGGG
Source organism: Nerophis ophidion (assembly GCF_033978795.1). Lineage (NCBI taxonomy): Eukaryota > Metazoa > Chordata > Actinopteri > Syngnathiformes > Syngnathidae > Nerophis > Nerophis ophidion. Next base: position 40,507,923 of record NC_084623.1, on the reverse strand, counting down.
TTCCAAAAATGACGGATAAATGTCACGGGCACTACAGTAAGTGGTATAAAACGTGAGGCTGGCGGAGGCTTACCCGTACAGAGAAGTTACATTTGCCCTTGCGTACTGCCTCCTCGTCCGCCTGCCACTGATGCGGTCTGCTGGCCTCGGGCACATAGGTGGGCTTCTTCCTCCTCAGACTCTGACGAAGCTTGTTCATCTCCGGGGTCACGTGCTCCCTGGTACTGCGGGCATAGAGAAAGATGAGAAAGATTAGAAGATGTACAGTTGTGCACCAATTAAAGATTCGTCCCTCGGCTAATTGTTATGCTTTTAAGTTACAAGCAAACACTTTTTTTTTTACAAGCATCCCTGCAATTGCATCGCAAATGTCACTTGCTCGTATTAGTTTATAGCTAGAGATCTACAGAACTTTGTTTTCCAAAAATAGGGAGGAAGAAAGGACAGTGCTGAGAAGAAGCGCATGATATTTATAGAATTAAAGAAATAAATTATCAAAAACATGGCAAGTGTGTCACCAACTTGGGCAACGCTCCTCCTTTGCACCACACTGAAGCAGGATGAATGTTAAAATGATATCTTTAAAGTGGACATTAATCCATAAGAATTTGGAAGAGCTGCTGACGGTGTGTTTGACAGAGAAGCTGCTGGAAGGAGATACTGCAGAAGTAAATACTGTTTATCATTATTACAGTGCTTCATAAAACAACTGTAGTTGTTGGTTCTAACTTTCATTATCTTTACAACATGTCCAAAAAGGAGTAGGATGAAGCAAAGCTTATTTGTAACACTAGCTACATCATTGAATTCTAAGTACAACAGTTCTCTTACAGTAATAATTAGTAAATAAGTCAGTTATGATTTACACAATGACATGAATAGTACTTTTTTTTTTCAATAAGTTCAAGGCGTTTATCATAATTCTTTTTCATTTGATTTTGTAAACACTTGTTTGAAACCTTTCTCAGACTAGATCATATTAGTGCATTGTTCGATTTCTTTGCTTAATCCATTCTATTAATTTATTTCACAAACTGATATACTAAAGGTCTTAAGTCTTGCACGTTGTAGTACATTCTATTACATTGTTTTTCTGATATAAAAAAATAGTTTTTTCTTTTTACATGTTAGATTGTGCTCTTTTGGGGTGTGACAAGCAATAATTGAATTGATTTGAATTATTTCAGTGGGAGACGTCTGTCAGAGTTAGTTGGTGTCGAACCCCAATATGCAGAGATGGAGGCAGGCATGGAGTGAGAAAACATGATTTAATAAAAATACTACAACAAGAACAAACCGAAGGGGTACAACAAAAAGAGCTAGCATGGGAACTAGAAAGAAAACGGAGCTTAGCATGGAAGCTAGCAAAAACAAAAAGGCCTAGCGTGGAAGTTAGCCGGTCTCGATCAGGAAACAGAAGTCGTACATGAAATATGAAAATAAACTTGGAAGCAGGGAACAAAAGGCAGTGAGCTAAAAACCGCAATCAAATAAAGCTTACCGCAACGCTGCATTGACAAAACACGACACGACAGGTAGCGACGACAAGAGCGACATCGACATGACAATAATCCAGCATTGACTGGAGGACAAAATCAGGTTTAAATAGCACATCGCTGATTGACACCAGGTGTGGCCAGGTGCCAATTAGCCGCAACTGAGGTGAAGCAGCACTCAGGGAGACAATCAGGAAATAACCAAAATAAAAGCGCTGACAGGAAATGAGACAAACACAGAGGATAAACTAAAACATGACCAAACTGTCAGGTAGAAACCTGACAACGTCGATTTGCGATACAAGTGTTTTGAGTTAAGAGATCCATTCACAACCAATTAAGCTCGTTCGTTAAGGTATAAGTTACTTGTTTGCCGCATCAGCCGGGTTGAGAATCACTGCTCTTGCTTGTTAAACCACTGAATTCTTGTAGACATTTAATTAGGTACACAATACAATAAATGAGTTGAGGCATTTCTAATGTTTTAATTACCTTATATACAGTAGCTACAGGTAAAACTCAAATCATTAGAATATCCTGTAAAACAGTGTTTTTCAACCTTTTTTTTAAACCAAGGCAAATTTTTTTCATTCAAATAATCCCGATGCACACTACCATTAGAAAATGTTAAAAAAAAAAATGTGAATTTGGACTCATTTCATGAATCACACATGAAATTAAAAGGGGATACATGTTATTTCAGCATATTTATGTGCGCCCAGATAATATGTCTTAAACCCCATCTGAAGTCATGCGCACTCCTGCGGCAGGGGATACAAAGATTTGCTATTGCAACATATTTAAAAGAGCAGTTTCTTTCATTCAAAAATGTCTGCAAATGATTATACTTACCAAAATAATCTGTTCGCAGGCTGTACGTTTGACACCCCTGCTCTAAGCCATGCTCAAAAGTTATTAACTTTACCATTTCCCTGTACTCTGACTTGACGCCCTGCAGTGGACATGTGTGTTTTACATAATTTGTTTGAATAGCAACAAAAGCGCAAAAACAAATGTCCACTGCAGAGGACGTTGGTTCTCAGGAGGATATGGCAATTTTCACAGCAACAAAACTGTACACGACTCTTTAAAAATACACTGGAAATGCAAATACTGTATATTTACAGTATAAACACAAAATCATAACATCCTCCCCAAGTAGTGTTGAGCAAAATCCCAATGGAGTAGCAAAAAAGTAGAATAATGAGCAAAAAAGTCTCTTAAGTCGAGTTGATCTGTATTCATTCTGTTTTGATCCCTTCATATCCTGAGTTCATGAGAGTAAAGATTGTTGTCTTACCCTCTGCTTGCCCCAGAAGGCGGCATGCTGGCAACAACAGGGTGAGGAATTGCACAGGCCCTGCACTGAAGGCATGTCGTGTCCATGTGCAAAGCATAAATCTACAGACTGAAGAGAAGAAGAACCTCGCCGGGCTCCACACATGGCGCACGGCGAGCATTTAAATATGTACGCACACTCACTGACAGATCACTTCTGATAATCAGCGCTGCAGTTAATGGTAATAACCGGCGTTGCCGGAAGCGTGCGTTCATTTACTCTCGTTCATGTGTCATAGACGTGTGTAATGTGGAGTATGCAAGCGCCGCCAAACAGCTCGAGTGGCATTACTCATTCCCGGCATGTGGTAACACGTGCTCCATGCCAAGAACGGGGACACACGTATCCTCAATCTGCACACATGCTGTAGCTTGTGCCACTCATTTCTGGGAATCGGGCCAAGCACCCAAATGTGTTGAAACAGGGAGAACCAAAAAAACTAAGGACTGTTCCCACCTGGGCCATCAGGAGAGGATGAAGTGTAGTGAACAACTGGGGTGACACACATATCCTCAGTGTGCACACATGCTGTAGCTTGTGCCACTCATTTCTGGGAATCGGGCCAAGCACCCAAGTGTGTTGAAACAGGGAGAAGCAAAAAAAACTAAGGACCGGCCACACCTGGGCCATCAGGAGAGGATGAGGTGTAGTGAACAACTGGCAGCTACACAACGAGTGCACAGAGAGAGAGCGACAACAACAGATGAAAGTAGTGGTGTGTGATATTGACTCGATGCCTAGTAAATACAGTGTCAATGTTCTTTATGGCAAGGATATTTTACTGGCGTCCTGGGAATGACATTCTACTGGGGCCTGGGTTCAGTTCAAAGCTTGGAAGATCAACATTGTAGCTGCAAGTTCCTATAAATATAAGAGCGCTCCTGTTGTATAGAATAACTTAGGCCACTGTAAATACATTGGCAGATCCTTGCATAGATATTTAAACCTTGCTGGCAAACGCTGGGGTACAAACCTGTGACGTACATAACTTGGGCTTTCCTAAAGGCACCCGTTTAAGTCCTCTCATTTTTGGAAGTTACAATTTTTTTTCCTGTATGTGATTTATGTGACTAAGGCCATGTAAGTTGTTTAACCCATACCTGCTAACCCTCCAGAATTTCAGTGCCCCTCCCGAAAACCTCCCGGGTAAACTTTACTCCCGATTTCCACCCAGACAACAATATTGGGGCGTGCCTTAAAGGCACTGCCTTTAGTGTCTTCTACAACCTGTCGTCACGTCCACTTTACCTCCATACTAACAGTGTGTCCCCGCCCCCTCGAATCAACACACACACCCCTCCCCCGATCTCCCGAATTCGGAGGTCTCAAGGTTGGCAAGTATGATTTAACCCCTAAAACCAGGGGTCCCCAAACTACGGGCCGCGGGCCGGATACGGCCTGCCAGCGTCCAAAATCCGGTCCGCGGGAAGTCCCAAGTTAAAAAAAAAAAAGTCATTTAATTTAATTTTTTATTACTTTAAATCTGTCCTCTCTAATCCATTTTACTCTTGTTACGCTCGGTGACTCCTAGCCGGTCAGGCAAATCATATTGTCAAAAAATGCATTTTCTCATCGATAATGTGACATCATTAGCGGCAGGTGCCCGCTCTTTCAGTCAATTAGTGCGCAAGAATATTTTATATATATATGTATATATATATATATATATATATATATATATATATATACAAGGTCTGCGAATCTTTAGGTGTCCCACGATTCGCTTCAATATCGATTCTTGGGGTCGCGATTCGATAATATATCAATTTTTTCGGTTCAACACGATTCTCGATTCAAAAACGATATTTTTCCGATTCAAAACGATTTTGTATTCATTCAGTACATAGGATTTCAGCAGGATCTACCACAGTCCGCTGACATGCTAACAGAGTAGTAGATTTTTTTAACAAAACTTTTATAATTGTAAAGGACAATGTTTTATCAACTGATAGCAATAATGTAAATTTGTTTTAACTATTAAACGAACCAAAAATATGACTTATTTTATCTTTGTGAAAACATTGGACACAGTGTGTTGTCAAGCTTATGAGATGCGATGCAAGTGTAAGCCACTGTGACACTATTGTTCTTTTTTTAAATTTTTTTATAAATGTCTAATGATAATGTAAATGAGGGATTTTTAATCACTGCTATGCTGAAATTGTCACTAATATTGATACTGTTGTTGATAATATTCATTTTTGTTTCACTACTTTTGGTTTGTTCTGTGTCGTGTTTGTGTCTCCTCTCAATTGCTCTGTTTATTGCAGTTCTGAGTGTTGCTGGGTCAGGTTTGGTTTTGGAATTGGATTGCATTTTTATGGTATTGCTGTGTAGTGGTTTGTTGGATTGATAAAAAAAAAAAAAAATCGATTCTTAAAAAAAATAGAATCGATTCTGAATCGCACAACGTATAAAACATTAAACTATAAAAACATTACCCCTTTTTATATTTTCCTTTGTTTGTTTTTGTTGTAGCCACATGTTGGTTAACGTTTTGGAGACTTGTGTATGCGTGAGCATGTTAATAAATAAATTATACATATATATATATATATATATATATATATAATATATATATATATTATATATATATATAATATATATAATATATATATATACATACATATACAGCCCGGCCCCCGGCCAAATAGTTCTAACCCAATGCGGCCCCCAAGCCCAAAAGTTTGGGGACCCCTGCCTTAAACGAATAATTATTTAGCCTAACCACCGTTTCAGCCACATTAAACCAGCGTTTAAGGTCCTCTCCTCTGACAATTTTTGACACGGTGTAACTTGGTACTTGACACATGCTAACTTTTTTTTTTTGTGCAAATTTTGCAGCCGTACACCTCAGAGTCATATATAACATGTTACTTGACAAATGCTAACTTTTAGCTGTACACCTCAATTTTATAACGACAAATCTTATAACTCAGCTGTGTATTTTCAATGGTTTGAATTGGGGGTTAAATCACCAAAAATGATTCCCGGGGGCAGCACCATGGCTGCCCACTGCTCCCCTCACCTCCCAGGGGGGTGAACAAGGGGATGGGTCAAATGCAGAGGACAAATTTCACCACACCTAGTGTGTGTGTGTGTGACAATCATTGGTACTTGAACTTTATCTTGAATCTCCTGAACTTAGCTTTGTATAGACTCATTGATTGTTTAAAAAGTGAGTTAGGAGAGGAAGTGACACCAGAAAGACCTCGCCCAGACAGGAAGTGACGCCAGAAAGACCGCGCTCCACACAGGAAGAGACATCAGAAAGAACACGCCATAGTCAGCTTTATAACAGACGGCGGCGGATCATCCAGACATGCCCTTGTTTCTCCTTCTTCTAAATCAGGGGTCGGCAAACCGCGGCTCCGGAGCCGCATGCGGCTCCTTGTCAACTCTGATGCGGCTCAGCTGCACAATCGCCGACCCCCCAGATTGTTGCAGGGAGATTCCGGAATTCAATGCCTCTCCCGGACATCACCCGGAGTCAACATTCTCCAATTTACACTCGGACTACAATATTAAGGGCGTGTCGTGATAATATTACTCTTAACGTCCTCTTGAACGTCATCGCGCCCGCCATTCACGGAATGCTATTTGCGTCCTTTTGAACGTCATCCCGCCCGTCATTCACGGAATGTTATTTGCGTGCCGACCGGACACATGCAGTTCACTGCTTCTATCGGCACATGTATGAGATTGCAAGGCATCCTGGGTGACACAGAGTACACTGACGGTTGTGATATAAACATCTTTAACACTCCTACTAATATGCGCCACATTGTGAACCCACACAAAAGAAGAATGACAAACACATTTCGGGAGAAAATCCTCACAGTAACACAACATAAACGCAACACAACAAATACCCAGAATCCTTTGCATCCATGACACTTCCTGTCTATGGCATACACCCCGCGAGCATCTGCTTTAATCGCATTATCACGCATTATTCTGGACATCTGTGTTGCTGAATCTTTTGCAATTTGTTCAATTAATAATAGAGACGTAGAAGAAGAAAGATGTAGGTGGAAAGCGGTGTATTGGGGCTGCCTTTAGCAACACAAACACAGTCGGTGTTTCCTTGTTTACATTCCCGAAATATAACGGTGAAGCTTTACTATGGAACAGAGCGGTCAAGCGAACATGGTTCCGTACCACATGTCAACCGGCAGGTTTCGGTGAGAAAATTGTGGTAATAAGTCGGCTCTTACCGTAGACATGAGCGGAGAGCTTGCGTCGTTCCTCGTGCACCCGTCAAAGAGGCAGCTGCGACTCTCTTGCCTCATCCGACCGGCCGCCCCCGAACGTGGTATGCTTCCACCGTGGAGGGGGAAAAAAAAAAAAGCTCAGCCCGGCCCAAACGGCTGCCTTCGCTTCGCCTCGTCGAGAAATGTGGCTTCCCTCAGAGACACTGGCGGTCACCACACCCGTGGCCACACCCCTCCGACTTTTAGGTACGACTATATAATCTCACTAAAACCCTAGTAACACAATAAGCAGATAAGGGATTTCCAAAATTATCCTAGTAAATGTGTCTAATAACATCTGAATCGCTCCCACTGTCCTCGTCTTTTTTTTTTCCTAGTCCTTCACTTTCCTTACCCACAAATCTTTCATCCTCGCTCATATTAATGGGGAAATCGTCGCTTTCTAGGTCCGAATCGCTCTAGCTGCTGGTGGCCATGATTGTAAACAATGTGAGGATGTAAGGCGCTCCACAACCCGTGACGTCACGCGCACATCGTCTGCTACTTCCGGTACAGGCAAGGCTTTTATTATTAGCGACCAAAAGTTGTGAACTTTATCGTCGATGTTCTCTACTAAATCCTTTCAGCAAAAATATGGCAATATCGCAAAATGATCAAGTATGACACGTAGAATGGACCTGCTATCCCCGTTTAAATAAGAAAATCTCATTTCAGTAGGCCTTTCAGAACTTGCACACAAAGCAACACTGGAGTTAACTATGGCGTGCACATTTTCCGTGCATGCGTATTAGGTCGTATTGTGCCGGCGGACGGAGGTGTGGGGGGGTCTTAAACCATGGCCCTGTTTTGTGTGGACACGGGTAAGTTTAGACGTGATTTACCCTGGATAACCTTAACCGGCTTAGTGTAAACGGGGCCTAAGGGTAAGTGAGCACAAAATATTTAACACTTGACAATGTGATAATATCTATACGAGTGAAAATGCCCAAGGATACTTCTAAAGCAGCTGGTCGGCAACCCAAAAACGTTAAAAGAGCCATATTGGACCAAAAATACAAAAAAAAAAAAAATCTGTCTGGAGCCGCAAAAAATTAAAAGCCATATTATATACAGATAGGGTGTCATGAGATATACATTTAATTAAGAGGACATAAAGGCAACTAAATGATCTCAAATATAGCTACAAATGAGGCATAATGATGCAATATGTACATACAGCTAGCCTAAATAGCATGTTAGCATCAATTAGCTTGCAGTCATGCAGTGACCAAATATGTCTGATTACAACTCCACACAAGTCAATAACATCGAAAAAACTCACCTTTGTGCTTTCACGGTAAAAGTTTGGTGGAGAAAATGAGACAGAAAAAGAAGTGGCATAAAACATGTCTTAGAAAGTCAGAGAAAGTTTTACAAACTACGGTGAGTTCAGAGACCGCCAATATTAGTAGGACAAAACGACGCTTGTCAAATACTCGAATCAGGGAAGCATGTTTAATGTAAATAGTGTGCTTTATAACAATTAGGGAGGTTTGTGTCATGTTTGTCCTCCTACAGCAGGGGTCGGCAACCTTTACCACTCAAAGAGCCATTTTGACCCGTTTCACAAAATAAGGAAAACAATGGGAGCCGCAAAATTCTTTTGAAATTTAAAACGAAATAACGCTGCATACAGAGTTTTTTTTTGCTTTTTGCTACTGTATGTATAACCTATTTTTATGGTTTGCCTCTTTGTTATGTTAAGTTCCTGTTATACAGTTTATGCTTTGAGCTCTTATTTTGAAGGTAGATAGAACGGGAATTATGTCATCTTGGAGTGGAGCGGAGGTTTTGAAAGGAACGAAAATAGAGTGGTCCTCGTGTGAAACTGGAGCCTCCGTGTTTGTTATTTTGTAGTGTGATACAGTTTAGGCGACTTATATAAACCCTCGGTTACATATGTATAAACCAGGGGTCTCAGACACGCGGCCCGCACCTTAATACGAAACTGTAGTAGTGCAGCCCGCGAGTTTTGTATAAACGCCACTTGACAACATCACACTTGCCAACCCTCCCAAATTTTCCAAGAGACTCCCGAATTTCAGGGCAATAAGGGCGTGATATGAAGGTGCTGTCTTCAACACCCTCGACAACATGTAACAAACAGCTTATCAGCCCAGTCACTTGTTGTATGTGGCTACTGCACGCACACATAAGTGGCTGCAAGGCATACATGTTCAACAGCCATACAGGTCACACTGAAGGTGCCCGTTTAAACAACTTTAAGACTCTTACTAATATGCCCCACACTGTGAACTCACACCAAACAAGAATGACAAACACATTTCGGGAGAACATCCGCACTGATGTGAAGTGAAGTATATTTATATAGCGCTTTTTCTGTAGTGACTCAAAGCGCTTTACATAGTGAAACCCAATATCTAATTTTTACATTTAAACCAGTGTGAGTGGCACTGGGAGCAGGTGGGTAAAGTGTCTTGCCCAAGGACACAACGGCAGTGACTAGGATGGCAGAAGCGGGGATCGAACCTACAACACTCAAGTTGCTGGCACGGCCGCTCTACCAACCGAGCTATAACACAACATAAACACAACAGAACGAATACCCAGAATACCATGCATCCCTAACTCTTCCGGGCTACATTATACACCCCCATGAGCACCAAATCCTCCCGTGCGTCGGTTGAGGTGGGCGGGGTTTGGTGCAAGTGGGGGTGTATAATGTAGCCCGGAAGAGTTAAGGATGCATGGGATTTGTTCTGTTGTGTTTATGTTATGTCACAGTGCGGATGTTCTCCCAAAATATGTTTGTCATTCTTGTTTAGTGTGGGTTCACAGTGTGGCGCATATTAGTAAGAGTCTTAAAGTTGTTTATATCCCAACCCTCAGTGTAACCTGTATGGCCGTTGACCAAGTATACCTTGCAGTCACTTCCGTGTGTTAACAGAGGCCGTGTATTACATGTGACTGCCCGCTATGCAGACAGTGTGGTGTAAAAGTGGACGCGACGACATGTTTAAGAGGACGTTACAGGCATTGCCATCATGGCACGCCCACAATATTGTGGTCCAGGTGAAAATGGGAGTATATTTGCACCGGGTGATTCGTTGGAGAGGTACTAAAATACGGACACCTTCCGGAATGATCGTGGGGGCCGACAAATGTGCGGCTGAGCCACATCAGAGTGATCAAAGAGCCGCATGCGGCTCCAGAGCCGCGGGTTGCCGACCCCTGTCCGACAGAAACTATATTAAAACAATTTTTTTTTTTCTATTTTCATAAATTTTTGAAAAAGCTCCAGAGAGCCACTAGGGCGGCGCTAATGCGGCTCTAGAGCCGCGGGTTGCCGTCCCCCGTTCTAAAGCAAAGAGTAGATCGGCCGAGATGAGGAAATAAGTTTGCGTTACTCTTTCCGAGCCCCAAGTTTGGAAGTTAGGCACAATGGTGCGGTAAACAGCCTTTAACTGAGTCACTGGAGAGCCATCAGGGCGGAGACATTAGCACGAAACTTGTAAACGCCTAGCATAGCTCTGACCTCACCCTGTCAACAAGAACCATATGCACGGCTTGCTTGGGCCAAAAGACCGAAAAGGATAGGAAGCAGGAATAACAGAAGGGTCCAAATGAAAGCATCGTCATTGGCACTTCAGGGTAGACTACACAATCCAGGAACAAAATAAGCTGTTTCCTTTCCAAACATCTGCAACACATTGCTTCACACCGCTTCCATCCTTACATATTTTGTAGTTTGTACGACAGACAGTCAATCACGTGGCAACGACAACAACAAGCTACAGTATGTGACCTTCAATCCTTACATATTTTGTAGTTCGTCCTACAGACCATCACACCTGCTACGTGAACCACTACACTACCAATGTCCATTGCAGTCACTGCGCTTTCTAACAGAGTACATAAACACATACTTGTACCTGTGTGTCTGCAAATGTGTGCTTTTCTCCTGCGTGACCTTGTGTGTTTCCAGCTGTGTTGCGTGGTCGCCAAATGGGATTCTAAATGACATCGTTGGCTGGAATTCTTTCTCTCTCTCCCTCTCTGTGTCTCATGCACACACGCACATAGCATATCTTCTCCATCCCTCATCCAGATGTTTTCTGTTGAACAGCAGCTCCAAAATCTGGGCGACACACCCCTAACACAAATTTCTTCTCGACCAGATGGTAGTTGAACACACCTCGTATGAGAAGGAGGCAATATGAGTGTGAGCGTGTGTGTGTGTGTGTGTGTGTGTGTGTGTGTGTGTGTGTTCGCACAAGTGACTCAGGATCAAAACATACTCTAACTCAGGGGTGTCAAACGTACGGCCCGTGGGCCGGATCAGGCACACAAACAGTTTTATCCGGCCCGCGAGTATAACAATTGCTCGACATTTTTTAATGAAAGAAACTGCTAATTTAAATGTGTCCATTGGATGTCGCAATAGCAATTTTTTTGTATCTTTGAAGATCATATGTGGGCAACCACCCCCCTCCCCTCCCTCACCCAGGGGACCGAAAGCAATGGTAAATAGGTTAGTGTTTTTGACTCATTTCACATGATCAAACCTTCTCTAACATTCCGCACTGCTAAATAATACAGGAATGCATGAGTCCTGCTGATATCAGATCGGATCAATATCAGACACCAGGAAAAAGAAAAATATGGATCTACTCGGTATCGATTGGTATTGATCACCCTTGCTGTAGATCATGGGTGTCAAACTCTGGCCCGCCGTGTAATTTCACTTGGCCCTTGAGGCAATATCAAATTAACATTAGAGCTGGCCTGCAGCTGTAACACCGCATTCACCGCTAACACTCTTACTTTCCAACCCTCTCGATTTTCCCGAGAGACTCTCGAAGTTCAGTGCCCCTCCCGAATTTCAATTTAAAGGCACTGCCTTTGGCGTTCTCTACAACCTGTCTCCACGTCCGCTTTTCCTCTATACAAACAGCGGGCCGGCCCAGTCACATAATATATGCGGCTTATACACACACACAAGTAAATGCAAGGCATACTTGGTCAACGGCCATACAGGTCACACTGAGGGTGGCCATATAAATAACTTTAACACTGTTACAAATATGCGCCACACTTTGAACCCACACCAAATAAGAATGACACATTTCGGGAGAACATCTGCACAGTAACACAACATAAATACAACAGAACAAATACCCAGAACGCCTTGCAGCACTAACTCTTCCGGGACGCTACTATACACCCCCCCGCTATCACCAAACCCAACCCCACCGCCGAAAACAGACATTCAATTTTTATTTAAATTTTATTTGATATGCCATTGGATATTTTTTAATTATTATTTGAAACTGGATTTTGCATGTCACTATAAAGTTATATAAGCCTTGCTTGTTCAATATTCAATGCAACACTTGTTTGAGTCCCTATTAAAAAGGTTAATTTGTTCAACCTCGGCCCACGGCTTTGTTCGGTTTTAAATTTTGGCCCACTCTGTATTTGAGTTTGACACCCCTCTTGTAGATGATGCTACATATGTAAAAAAAATTAAATAAACCACATTATGTTAGTGCACTAGTTGTGGAAAATGAGCAAAGTACATAAATAACTTGCTGTAATTATTCATCCATCCATTTTTCTACGGCTTATGCCCTTTGGGGTCGCGGGGGGCGCTGTTGCCTATCTCAGCTACAATCGGGCGGAAGGCAGCGTACACCCTGGACAAGTCGCCACCTCATCACATGGCCTGCTGTAATTAGATTGATATTCCATCCATCCATCCATTTCCTACCGCTTATTCCCTTTTGTGGTCGCGGGGGGCGCTGGCGCCTATCTCAGCTACAATCAGGCGGAAGGCGGTGTACACCCTGGACAAGTCGCCACCTCATCGCAGGGCCAACACAGATAGACAACATTCCCACTCACATTCACACACTAGGGCCAATTTAGTGTTGCCAATCAACCTATCCCCAGGTGCATGTCTTTGGAAGTGGGAGGAAGCCGGAGTACCCGGAGGGAACCCACGCAGTCACGGGGAGAACATGCAAACTCCACACAGAAAAATCCCGAGCCTGGATTTGAACGCAGGACTGCAGGAACTTCGTATTGTGAGGCAGACGCACTAACCCCTCTGCCACCATGAAGCCCAGATTTTGATATAATTTTTTTTTACTTTGATGGATTGAAAATTAACACCAATGAGTTGACCGATGAACATTATCACATAATTTATTCAGAAAGTATAAACAACAACAAATAAAAATATAACACAAACATGTAAGTGTAAAAAAACACGACAACATTATGATTTGTACATTTTCAGAATGTGCTTATTCTATTTTTAAACAAAGAAAACAATCTGATTTTGTCTTCATTTTTAAGTTATCGTGCCGTGATTTTACCAGTCCTGTCCACTTGAGAGTAGATTTTTCTCCATGTGGCCCCCCATCTAAAACGAGTTTGACACCCCTGATCTAAACAGATAACAGAGCATATGACGCCAAAACGGCAATTGCAACATAAATACAATATTATCATATAAATTATTCAGAAAGTATAAATCAATCAATCAATCAATGTTTACTTATATAGCCCTAAATCACAAGTGTCTCAAAGGGCTGCACAAACCACAACACAAACCAAAAAAAAGATAGTGTAGAATTAACTGCAACATGTAAGTGTAAATAACCCAAACTAAATTATGATTTGTACATTTTCAGAATGTGCTTATTCTATTTTCAAACAAAGAAAACAATATGAAGTTGTCTTTATTTTTAAGTTATCGTGCCATGATTTTACCAGTCCGGCCCACTTGGGAGTAGATTTTCCTCGAAGTGGCCCCTATCTAAAATGAGTTTGACACCCCTGCTCTAACTGCTTGAGTATACGCAAAAAGGCAAAGCAAAACTCATTTTACATCTGCCTGACAGAAGTTGTTCTTGGACTATTTTAAGTACTGATTAAAAAAAGACACTAATAACACTTTATGAAATTTGCATTCAGTCAGTTGACAACACCATACACACTATTGCCGAAAGTATTTGGCCACCCATCCAAATGATCAGAATCAGGTGTCCGAAATCACTTGGTCCAGCCACAGATGTATAAAATCAAGCACTTTCTACAAACATCTAACCTACTTAGTGGTCTTGCGGTTAGAGATCGGTAGGTTGTGAGTTCAAACCCCGACCAAGGCATACCAAAGACTATAAAACATATGGGACCCATTACCTCCCTCCACTCAGCATCAAGGGTTGGAATTGGGGTTAAATCACCAAAAATGGTTCCAGAGCGCTTCACCGCTGCTGCTCACTGCTCCCCTCACCTCCCAGGGGGTGAACAAGGGGATGGGTCAAATGCAGAGGACAAATTTCACCACCCCTAATGTGTGTGTGACAATCATTGGATCTTTAAGTTAACTTAATCTGTTAAAAAAATGGGCCGCTCTCAGGAGCTCAGTGATTTCCAGCGTGGAACTGTCATAGAATGCCACCTGTGCAACAAATCCAGTCGTGAAAGGTCCTTGCTCCTACATATTCCAAAGTCAACTGTTGGCTTTATTATAAGAAAATTGAAGAGTTTGGGAACAACAGCAACTCAGCCACCAAGTGGTAGGCCGCGTAAACTGACAGAGAGGGGTCAGAGAGGGGACTTTCTGCACAGTCAGTTGCTACAGAGCTCCAAACTTCACATGACCTTCCAATTAGCCCACTTGCAGCACGCAGAGAGCTTCATGGAATGGGTTTCCATGGCCGGGCAGCTGCATCTAAGCCATACATCACCAAGTGCATCACAAAGCGTGGGATGCAGTGATGTAAAGCATGTCGCCACTGGACTCTAGAGCAGTGGAAACGCGTTCTGTGGAGTGATGATTCACGCTTTTCCACCTGGCAATCTGATCGACCTGTCTGGGTTTGGAGGTTGCCAGGAAAACGTTTCAGACTGCCGAGTGTGAACTTTGGTGGAGAAGGAATTCTGATGTGGGGTTGTTTTTCAGGAGTTGGGCTTGGCCCCTTAGTTCCGGTGAAATTAACTTTGAATGCTCCTGTATACTAAAACATTTTGGACAATTCCATGCTCCCAACCTTGTGGGGATAGTTTAGAGCAAACCCCTTCCTCTTCCAACATGACTACGCACCAGTGCACAAAGCCAGGTCGATAAAGACATGGATGCCAGAGTCTGGTGTGAATGAACTTGACTGGCCTGCACAGAGTCCTGACCTGAACCCGATAGAACACTTTTGGGATGAATTACAACGGGCACTGAGAGCCAGGCCTTCTCGACCAACATCAGTGTGTGACTTCACCAATGCGCTTTTGGAAGAATGGTGGAAAATTCCTATAAACACACCCCGCAACCTTGTGGACAGCCTTCCCAGAAGAGTTGAAGCTGTAATAGCTGCAAAAGGTGGACGGACATCATATTGAACCTTATGGGTTAGGAATGGGATGGCATTTCAAGTTCATATGTGAGTCAAGGCAGGTGGCCAAATACTTTTGGCAATATAGTGAATATTTCAGGATATCTGGACGCAGCCAAAAAAAAGTGGCATGATTGGCGATACAAGTTTTCCCTACATTTTGGAGGAATTAATAGAGTAAGGGTTATGATTAATTCATCATGTAACACCAGAACATAAGTCTAGTGCTGAAAGATATTAACATCTATCTCATCAGTCAGCATCCCAGTGAGAGCAGACATTGTACAGTAAATGGTTGTTTTATTATGGTCATAGTTATATACCTTGTTTAGCACTTAGCAATACTGCTTCATGATGCTTAGTGTGTTGTTGGAGCTAAATCTGCTTATCACTAAGCTTGTACAACTTGTAGCTCATCCTCCTTACATTTAGGCTCAAAAATATAAGGCTCTGATCATTATTTGGCCCAAAGTAGTCGTTGTTGGCTTTCATGAAGACCGTCATGATTAGTAGTAGTTGTCTTTGAAGGAAATAGCAAACCTGAATTGTGAAATCAATGTGACACCATAATGTTTAAAATGATCAAAATACGTAAATATTACATGTTATTATGAATGTGCCCGTTACTACATTACTTTGAGTGATTGATTGATTGATTGATTGATTGATTGAAAGTTGTATTAGTAAATTGCACAGTTCAGTACATATTCCATACAATTGACCACTAAATGGTAACACCCAAATAAGTTTTTCAACTTGTTTAAGTCGGGGTCCACGTTAATCAATTCATGGTCATTCATGGTACATATATACTTACAGCATGTACAGTATTTAGGACATTGATTGATGTTTTTAAAACACTTAATAAGCAGAGTGGATCGAGTTTAGTTACCTGCATTGTTTGCCACCTCTTGCTGGAGTTTATTTACAGGTTAGAATAGATTATTGTATTTTTTTGTGTTTCCACAAATTATATATTTCCAGCCTTTCATACACTATGACCACTCCCAACTTAAAGCACCACATCTTCAAGAAACAGAATACTCAATTGGCCCCTGAAGGTAAAAACAAATATAAGCAATATTGAATGCATTTCAAACAATAAACAAGAAAGCCAGAACGAATTCCAAAATAATCAAAAACAAAGGTAGCGCAAAACTGCTTGTAGTCCAAAAAATGCACAAAACGATGCATAATATTCCTAAAATGTACACATAATTGTACAAAATTGCATAATATGAAAAGTAACACTAAAAATATGATAATAATATAACATATATTAACATTATGCAAGCATGACAATATTCATAGTTCCAACAGAAGACATTTGTGCACATTTTACTCGCCAGATATCAAGCGCTATGAATACTAAATGAAATGAATAATGTTAATTAAAAATATGGAAAGAGCTGAACCCATAGCAGTTGTGTGAAGAGATTCAAAGGCTGAGAACAGACTACAGCAAAGACAGGCACATCATGCGCTCATTCGCTGACACACACACGTCACACACACACAAAGCTGACCCAGTTTCTGAGGCCTGCAGACTTTAACTGACACTGAGTAACCCGGATAAGAACGCACTTTCACGCAAAGTCCCTCTTGTTCTCCCACACTCAATTTTGGGTTTTTAAATTACTTTTTAGAAAGGAAAGGCATTCAAGTCCATATTGAGTGAATGTAAACCTCAGACCAGAACTGTATAAACACACACACACACATATATATATATAAACTCATGTTCAGACAGGGCAACAGATTGTGTGTGTGTGTGTGTGTGTGTGTGTGTGTGTGTGTGTGTGTGTGTGTGTGTGTGTGTGTGTGTGTGTGCGTACGTGTGTGCGTGTGTGTGTGTGCGTACGTGTGTATACGTGTGTGCAGTAGTGTGGTTTCAAAACTTAGAAGCAGAGATGAAGGCGAGATAAAAAAAAGTCATTTATGTTTACAGGACAGGGTGGCCTTATATGTGCACTTTTTGAAAGTCTGTGTGCGTGCGTGTGTGTGCGTGTGTGTCTGTGTACGTGCGTGCGTGTGTGTGTGTGTGTGTGTGTGTGTGTGTGTGTGTGTGTGTGTGTGTGTGTGTGTGTGCGCGTGTGTTCAAGCTAGGGATCGACCGATAATCGGTGCCGATATTTGGCTTTTTTAAATTAACCACAACATTATGTCGCTACTGGTTCAATATCTCCATAAAAAAAGTAAAAAAAAAACTTAAAGGTTTTTTTTAGCTGTTTACTGACGTATGCTATTCATGTTTAGCCAACTTTTACTTCAAATGCTCCAAATATCGACTACTTATAATCGGTATTGGTCCTGGGAAAACCATATTGGTCAATATTTTGGGACATATGCTGTTCAGAATCCGATCAACATACAATGGGGGCAATAGAGTAAATATGTTGTAGAGGTTACCACCACACCCTGCCAGAGAGCCAGGAATTCCGGGTATAACACTGTTTTATTTTCATATAATAGTGCAAATTCTTTTGCTTTCCAGCAAACTGTCTTTCTCTCCTGCGTCCGCTCGCAGCACCTCCAACTCCAACTACTCATATCATCACGGCTGCTGCTAATAAAGGCAACAGGTGATTAGATAACAAGGCCCACCTGGGCCATCTATGCACCTGTTGCCGTCTTCGAGGCCGGTCCTGGCAACACCCCGTTCCATGGCAGACCCGCAGGCCACGCCCCCCTCCACATATGTATATCTTCTGCTTATTTTCTACTGTAATTTTACCCACCTCTTAAAAATAAAAGGAGTCCAGAATGTTTATGGTTGGTTTTATTTTATCGGGGAATGGCAGAATATCAACAAAAACGAAGAAATAAAGGTTACATTAAGTTATTTTCTACTGTAATTTTACCCACCTCTTAAAAATAAAAGGAGTCCAGAATGTTTATGGTTGGTTTTATTTTATCGGGGAATGGCAGAATATCAACAAAAACGAAGAAATAAAGGTTACATTAAGTTAAATAGAGTCATGGTCAAAAGTTTATATACACTTGTAAAGAACATAATGTCATGGCTGTCTTGAGTTTCCAATAATTTCTACAACTCTTATTTTTTTGTGTGTAGCACATACTTGTTGGTCACAAAAAACATTCATGAAGTTTGGTTCTTTTATACATTTATTATGGGTCTATTGAAAATGTGACCAAATCTGCTGGGTCAAAAGTATACAAACATGTTAATATTTGGTTACATGTCCCTTGGCAAGTTTCACATTTTCAGTAGACCCAAAATAAATTCATAAAAGAACCAAACTTCATGAATGTTTTTTTTGTGACCAACAAGTATGTGCTCCAATCACTCTATCACAAAAAAATAAAAGGTGTAGAAATGATTGGAAACTCAAGACATTATATTCTTTACAAGTGCATGTTAACTTTTGACCACGACTGTAGATAGTGATGGGTAAGTGTATAGCACACTCACCACCTGTACTCACACTGCAGTGATACTGTGTTAATGTTTCATAATGGTCATCCACCATCTGCTGAATTAAATACATTCAATGGTTATGCTAATGTGGGATTAGGCAATAGCCAAACAAGTAGAATACAATAGGATAGAATAGAAAGTACTTTATTGATCCCAGGGGGAAATTCAGCACCACAGTTAGCTCACAATAAACACTTCGGTATTTTTTTACATGTGAATAATATAAATACAGTCTATAATACAGGATTATTCATATGTGATTAATATAAATACAGTCTTTTATATAGCATTATTCATATGTGAATAATATAAATTCAGCCTATTATACAAAATTATTCACATGTGAAAACTATAAATACAGTCTATTATACAGCATTATTCACATGTGAATAATATAAATACAGTCTTTTATATAGCATTATTCATATGTGAATAATATAAATTCAGCCTATTATACAAAATTATTAACATGTGAAAACTATAAATACAGTCTATTATACAGCATTATTCACATGTGAATAATATAAATACAGTCTATTATACAGCATTATTCACACGTGAATAATATAAATACAGTCTATTATACAAAATTATTCACATGTGAAAACTATAAATACAGTCTATTATAAAGCATTATTCACATGTAAATAACATAAATACTGTCTATTATACAGCATTATTCACATGTGAAAAATATAAATACAGTCTATTATACAGCATTATTCACATGTGAATAATATAAATACAGTCTATTATACAGCATTATTCACATGTGAATAATATAAATACAATTGTTGTAAGTACAATTGTTTACAGGAAAGTCCAAGCCCAAAGCGTTCCAAGTACAGTTAGTTATTTACACATTACTTAAAAACTAATTGATATTATGGGAAATGACTGGCAGATGTATTTTCAGTAGCAAAAAATATAAAAAAATAACTTGTTAATGTTAGTTTTCACGACCTTAATCCTATTAGACAATCTGTGACTGGATCTGAAACTTTCGAGATGCCAAGCCAATGCTTCAAAACCTTTATCTGTAAAGAGGAATGGACAAAAATGCGTTCTGAGTGACCAACGATGAGAAACGTGCTCGCCATCAAATGTTTCCCCAAGTCCTGTTTTATGAGGAGGTCAAATACTTATTAGCAAGTTACCAAAATGACGGACTATTCTTGTCTTTATAAGGATGTCAATTTGCAAAGTACATTCGTGGAAACAACAGTCACAGTTTATAGCAGCTAATAATACGACAAATGCACTACCAGTTAATACAACACAGACCATCCATCCATCCATCTTCTTCCGCTTATCCGAGGTGGGGTCGCGGGGGCAGCAGCCTAAGCAGGGAAGCCCAGACTTCCCTCTCCCCAGCCACTTACTCAAGCTCCTCCCGGGGGATCCCGAGGCGTTCCCAGGCCAGCCGGGAGAGATAGTCTTCCCCGTGGCCTCCTACCACTCAGACGTGCCCGAAACACCTCCCTAGGGAGGCGTTCGGGTGGCATCCTGACCAGATGCCCGAGCCACCTCATCTGGCTCCTATTGATGTGGAGGAGCAGCGGCTTTACTTTGAGTTCCTCCCGGATGGCAGAGCTTCTCACCCTATCTCTAAGGGAGAGCCCAACCACCCGGCGGAGGAAACTCATTTCGGCCGCTTGTACCCGTGATCTTATCCTTTCGGTCATGACCCAAAGCTCATAACCATAGGTGAGGATTGGAACGTAGATCGACCGGTAAATTGAGAGAGCTTTGCCTTCCGGCTCAGCTCCTTCTTCGCCACAACGGATCGATACAGCGTCCGCATTGCTGAAGACGTCACACAACACAGACAAAACCAGATATAGTCAATGGACAATAAATACGTCAAAGGAAGTTCCCGATTTGAATTTTAAGTACTTAAGTTAAAAATTATAACGATTAATTTTTTTATATCATCCGATCTTGATTAACATAATTTTTTTTTTTTTATATTAAAAGTCCGAATATTCTGAGCAGGATTATAGCGAGTACCGTTGCATACCTACTTGTTTACTATTGCACTGTCTTGTAACATACATTTATTCACGCCATGTTGGATGGAGCTAATGTATGCTGACAACTGTCATCCATCCATCCATTTTCTACCGCTTGTCCCTTTCGTGGTCGCAGGTGGTGCTGGAGCCTATCTCAGCTGCATTCGGGCGGAAGGCGGGATTGCACCCTAGAAAGTCGCCACCTCATCACAGGGCCAACACAGATAGACAGACAACATTCACACTCACATTAGTGGCACTACTACTATTATTTCGGGGCGGCATAGCTCGGTTGGTAGAGCGGCCGTGCCAGCAACTTGAGGGTTGCAGGTTCGATTCCCGCTTCCATCATCCTAGTCACTGCCGTTGTGTCCTTGGGCAAGACACTTTACCCACCTACTCCTAGTGCCAGCCTCACTGGTTTAAATTTAACTTAGATATTGGGTTTTACTATGTAAAGCGCTTTGAGTCACCAGAGAAAAGCGCTATATAAATATAATTCACTTCACTTCACATTCACACACTAGGGCCAATTTAGTGTTGCCAATCAACCTATCCCCAGGTGCATGTCTTTGGAAGTGGGAGGAAGCCGGAGTACCCGGAGGGAACCCACGCATTCACAGGGAGAAAATGCAAACTCCACACAGAAAGATCTCGAGCCCGGGATTGAACTCAGGACTACTCAGGACCTTCGTATTGTGAGGCACATGCACTAACCCCTGTACCACCGTGCTGCCCGACAAATGTCATATTTTTCATATACATAATTGTGCTTACTAGAGGTACAACGGTACACGTAACCCACGCTCCGTACCTCGGTTTTAGGGCCATGGTTTCGCTTGTTTTTCGGTAGGTTTTGTGGGGGGAGGGGGTAAAGGGAACAAATGTTTCCTCTCAAAAGTTCTTTTGTTATTTTGCTTGTCATCAAAAAGTCTATTCCGCAGTAAACAAAGTATCAGCGGTGTAGAGAATACTACAAGACTTTTACTTAAAGTAAAAATGTTTAATGTTTTGTGATTATGTTTTGTTTAGTTACCGTATTTCCTTGAATTGCCGCCGGGGCATTAATTAATTTAAAACCTCTTCTCACTCCTGCGCTTACCAAAGGCATGCGGTAAAAGTAAGCATGCGCAAATTATTTTAAAACCTCTTCTCACTCTGGCACTTACCAAAAGTATGCAGTAAAAATTTGAGTGTGATGTAAGCTTGGACATTAAATCCTACTGAATAGCTCTTAATCTTCTTCCCTTTATGCAATTTCTAATTACCGGTATTGAAATCGGCCTCCTCCGTTTTGAAAATTATGACAGGGGAAGTGTCACTCATGACGTGACGAGTTTGACCAGGCGGTAATACTAAGCATGCGCTAATTATTTTGGGAAGCGAGTTTGACCCGGCAGTAATTCAAGGCAGGCGCATACTTAATGCCCTGCGGCAATTCAAGGAAATACGGTAAGTTCTGTTACTTCAAGACTACATTAGTTCCTGTTTTTTCACCCCCTTCTTTTGTCACTATGGCGACCCATTAGTTTCACCTGTCTCATGTGTTGGACTCATGCACCTGCTTCAATCATGTCATTGTTATTTAAGCCTGATTTTTCAGTTGGTCGTTCCGGCGTCATTCTGTCGTAACAAAGACTATGGTGTGGTTTGTTTTCCCGGAATGCAAAGGAAGGTGACGGGACATGGCGTCAAGGTAAAGACATGTTTAATCGATTACTATGAAAAAATGCAAACAAAAGGCAGGAAACAAACTCGGTTAAGAAAACAAAACCTAGCACAAAGGCAAAACTATGGGCATAAAAAAGAAAGACACTAACTGTGGCATTAATAAACAAATACTTACTTGAGGTGACGTGAGCAGGGCAGCATGAACTACGACATGAAACAGGCATGAAACAGAAAGGTCATAAACAGGTTGATGACGCCAGAACGACCAACTGAAAAACCAGGCTTAAATAATAACGACATGATTGAAACAGGTGCGTGAGTCCAACACGTGAGACAAGTGAAACTAATGGGTCGCCATGGTGAGAAAACAAGGGGGTGAAAAAACAGGAACTAATGGAGTCTTGAAGTAACAGAACATGAGTAAACAAAACATGATCACAAGACATGACAAAAGTGACTAAACAACACTTTCAAATAGTACAAATACGACTCTTGTAGCGAGTAGGCGACTAAGGCCCTAGTTGCCAGCTAGCAATTAGTGCGCTAGTCATACTTGCCAACCTTGGGACATCCGATTTCACAAGTTAATCATCATAGTATATACATTGAATTATTTACATTATTTACAATCCAGGGGGTGGGATGAGGAGCTTTGGTTGATATCAGTACTTCAGTCATCAACAATTGCATCAACAGAGAAATGGACATTGAAACAGTGTAGGTCTTACTTAGTAGGATATGTACAGCGAGCAGAGAACATAGTGAGTTCATATAGCATAAGAACAAGTATATACATTAGAAATACATTCGATTATTTACATTAGGTTATTTACAATTCGGGGAGATGGGGTGTGAATGAAGGAGGATATTAGTAAAGGGTTGAAGTTGCCTGGAGGTGTTGTGGTGCATGTACAGTAGATGGCAGTATTGTCCTGTTTAAGAGTGTCACAACATTGCTGTTTACGGCAGACAAACTGCTTTACGATAGACAAAAACGTGACTGCTGTTGTTGTGTGTTGTTACCGCGCTGGGAGGACATTAATGAAACTGCCTAACAATAAACCCACATAAGAAACCAAGAACTCGCCCTCAATCATTCTACAATTATAATGTCATTGGGCAGACACGCTGTTCATATTGTGGGAAAGTGGACGTGAAAACAGGTTGTCCTCACTCAGCTCCGCATGGAGCTGGAGGGGGCGTGGCCTCCAGCTCCGCCTGAATTTCAGGAGATTTTTGGGAGAAAATTTCTCCCGGGAGGTACTCGGGAGAGGGGCTGAATTTCGGAAGTCTCACGGAAAATCCGGGAGGGTTGGCAAGTATGGCGTTAGTTGTCAGCTAGTGAGTTTCGCAGTAGTTGCAAGCTGGCGATTTGCGGACGGGAAACCAGCTAGCGATTTGCGTGCTAGTTGCCAGCTAGTGATTAGCACTCTGGTTGTCAGGTAGCAATTAGTGCGCAAAATGCCAGCTAGCTATTAGTGGCACTACTATTATTTCAATATCTTAGCATTGCACAATAACAAAGTATTCTTTGACCAATTTAAAACAAAACATGCATTTACAAGGTATTTAAGAAGGGGGTCCCAGCTCCATTAGTTTTGGGTGTCCTTGGCCTGGACAACGTTGAAGACCCCAGCACGGCTTTAAGTTGAACAAAATCCAATCATACAATTCCGTTCGAAGTAGGACAGTGTCCCAAAAACAAAATCCTGACAGAAAAGGTGCTCTCTAATCGTCATCGAAGCAGACATCTGTGTCACACCAGACATTTGCAGGTCAATATTATTGCCGTACAATCCCACAAATCACTCAGTCGCAATTCCCAATTGCTCTCTAGCAACAACACAGATAGCAGGAGAGAGGCATACAGTGTGTGTGTGTGCGTGTGTGTGTGTGCTGATTGATGTAAATTGACAGCTGAAGCAGCGCCATGTGCCCAACCATCAGCCTGGCACCCACTGTCTCTGTTATTCTCCCCTCTCTCACTATATGCGCACACACACACACACACGCACACACATATATAACCAAATGCACACACACACACACACACAAACCCTGTGTCCTTCTCGAGTGACTCCGCTATAATGTTTCAGATGTGGGTGTGGTGAAGCATTACCGAAAGCTCCCCTAATTCCATTAGGAGTCGGTCATCTTGCATAATAAGCTTTGAATCTTCCCTGTGTGACAAAGATGCAAAGCATCGAGGGCGTGTATGTCACCGAAATGCTGGCCCACAAAGTGTGTGTGTGTGTGTGTGTGTGTGTGTGTGTGTGTGTGTGTGTGTGTGTGTGTGTGTGTGTCCGGTTGCCATGACGATGATCACACATGAGCCAACCACCAAAATGCAGTCCATTTCTCCTCCAAGTTGATCTCGCATAATTAATTTCTAGGTAAGAATAAACAGAATGACTGGGAAGAAAAACAAACCAAAAAAATACAATAATACTGTGTCGCATGATGAAGTGATGGCTCATTTGACTTTCGTAGCCTCCTGAGAACCTTTTGTTTTTTTTGTGTACTGTACTTATTTCGCCAGGGTTGCACATTACAAATAGTGTGATGCAAACTACAAATGCCCATTGCAGAGGATGCAGGGAATAATGCAATAAAGGGAAAACTGTTCTTTTCAAATGTTCCATCCAGAAATGTGTTATTATGCAGATGGACCAGAGGTGTCCAAAGTCGTTTTCGCTGAGGAGTTATGTTTGGCCTTTGAGGGCCGCATCTAACAGTGAATACTATTATTACACATTTTTTAAAGCATTTTATTAGTACTAAAATGTAGTTGCAATAATTCCACCTCAAATTGTAGTGTAATATTACTGTCAATGGAAAAACAGTACTGCGTTTTTTTATGGTAAAAAAAAAAAAAAAGGCAACACAGTTTGCAGAATTTTACTGTAAAATTTTAATTTTTTTTTTTACTGTAAATAAAATAAAATGCAATTTTATATTAATATATTAGCACCTGAGCTGCCAGTTTTTTTGTTTTTGTTTTTACAGCAAATCTACAACATTTTTCGGTGTATTACTATAAATGCCAATACAGTACCACAGTTTATTACGGTAAAAAAAAGTACTTTTTTTTTTAATTTCGAGAAAAATGCTGTAAAAACCACAGTAAATTTTACAAATTTTACCATGAAATCTATTGTGACTTTTACATTGCACAATTTAATGAATAATTTGCTTTGAAATCATTATTATGAGTATTTATTTATATGTATATATATATATATATATATATATATATATATATATATATATATCCATATAAATATGGATATATATATCCATCCATCCATCATTTTTTTACCGCATATTCGCCTTTTGGGGTTGTGGGGGGCGCTGGCGCCTATCTCAGCTACAATCGGGCGGAAGGCGGGGTACACCCTGGACAAATTGCCAACTCATTACAGGGCCAACACAGATAGACAGACAACATTCAGACACACATTCACACACTAGGGCCAATTTACTGTTGCCAATCAACCTATCCCCAGGTGCATGTCTTTGGAGGTGGGAGGGAACCCACGCAGTCACGGAGAGAACATGGAAACTCCACACAAAGATCCCGAGCCCGGGATTGAACTCAGGACGACTCAGAACCTTCGTATTGTGAGGCAACTTCACTAACCCCTCTTCGACTGTGCTGCCCATAAGAGACCTATTATACTCAAAAACTGTTGGTCTTACTTAAAAATGCACACATTTAGTTGTGTTGAAAAATATTATATGGCTCTCCCGTAAAATACATTTTAAAATATTTGGCTTTCATGGCTCTCTCAGCCAAAAAGGTTCCTGACCCCTGCCAAAGGATGTGATGGGTGTGGCATGGCGCCAAACTTTGATCTGACGATTCGCCACAAAACTGTCAACATTTATAAGCACCTGACATTTTAATAACTGCTGCTATCCAAGCAATTGATAGTAAATTCCTCCATCAGTGGATGTTTTGACTCTTGTACAAAGTATGGCTGTTACCTTGTCACCAGCAAAGACACACACCATAACACATGCATGCACGCACACACACACACACACACACACACACACACACAATTATTATACATAATATTATTCCTCCCCTCCTCCAGGCTTAACACTCCACTCGGTCACTGCACCTTCTGCCAGTTTAATTTCCAACCAACCTGAGTAAAGCCTCGGGAGAATGTGTGTGTGTGTGTGTGTGTGTGTGTGTGTGTGTGTGTGTGTGTGTGTGTTGGCTTATATGTTTCCGTTGCTGAATAACCACATTCCATTTAGTTTGAATTCCCATTACCCGGTCTACGCTGAACTGTCGACATATGTTGTGTGACCAAGAGTTTGCAACAACATACATAAAGTAAGCGTCACAGTATGTGCTCACGTCATAGGTAGTAATGTCTCTGTGCTTGTGTTGTAACAGTGATAGTAAGTAGGTCTGCTCGGGAAGTTAATCCAAACACATTGTGCAGCCGGGCATGAAGGGGAGCAGTCAGGTCGATACGCTCCACCATCATATCGTCATGCTGCGCTATACCACTCAGTGTTTCCTCTCCTATCAGTGGCAGGGCAGCTACAGGCACAGCCTTTCATCGCGACCGAGTCTCTGATATTGTAGGTGCCGTCGTTCATGGTTCACCAACTCTTATTCACAGAGAAAATAGTCTTACCGAGGCTACATGGTTGTCCACACCACCCTATATCAGTCATAAACATGCGTTAAAAACTTGTGCGGTCTGATATCAGCATAAAAAAAAATCAGATTTTATTTACTTGATACAAGCAGTCCAGCCAGTTAACATCTAAATGTCCTCCAGGTTGGTCTTTTCTTGTATTCCCGTGAAGTCGTTTAAAAAAAGGTAAACATGGGAGGCTATAGTTAAGTTAAAGTCACATGCACGCTAGGTGTGTCAGGACTTGGACTTGGATTTGTTTTGCTTCTTCCACGCGAAGGATGATTTGCACGAGCGAGACGTGAGCATAAGTACGTACATATTTGATTTATTAAACAAACAGACTAAAACAAAAGGCAAACAAATGGCGCGCACGAGGGGTGAAAATTTGGCTAACGAAAAAACAAAAGACTAGCACAGAGGCTATAACTATAAACATAAAAACAAAACTTGCACAGTGGCATTAACAATAAAAAAAACGTATGTGGCATTAAACAGCGTGACAATCTATCAATCAATCAATCAATGTTTACTTATATAGCCCTAAATCACTAGTGTCTCAAAGGGCTGCACAAACCACAACACAAACCACTACGACATCCTCGGTAGGCCCACATAAGGGCAAGGAAAACTCACACCCGGCGGGACGTCGGTGACAATGATGACTATGACAACCTTGAAGAGGACGAAAGCAATGGATGTCGAGCGGGTCTAACATGATACTGTGAAAGTTCAATCCATAATGGATCCAACACAGCCGCGAGTGTCCAGTCCAAAGCGGATCCAACACAGGAGTGAGAGTCCCGTCCACAGCGGAGCCAGCAGGAAACCATCCCAAGCAGAGGCAGATCAGCAGCGCGGGGATGTCCCAAGCCGATACACAGGCAAGCGGTCCATCCTGGGTCCCGACTCTGGACGAGCGGTCCATCCTGGGTCCCGACTCTGGACAGCCAGTACGTCATCCATGGCCATCGGACCGGACCCCCTCCACAAAGGAGAGTACAAGGCATGAAGGTTGGCAAGGAAAGGTAGGTGCGTGGTCATGAGGGTTCAATACAAAGTCCGGTAGGTAGGTATAGTTCCCAGGCCGAGGAACAGAAAACAAATGGCTTAAATACTAGCTGTGATACTTGGAAACACGTGTGAGAGCTGAGGACCGGGGCGTGACTAGGAGACCAGGTGGAAACTAATGGGTTACTATGGAAACAAACAAAACTAAGAAGTGGAAAACAGAAACTAAGAGTCCAAAAAACAAAACATAACATGATCAAACATAAAACCAGATTCGCAAGCGTGACAAGGTGTGGTGAAATTACTCTCTGCATTTGACCCATCTTCTAATTCCACCCCCTGGGAGGTGAGGGGAGCAGTGAGCAGCAGCGGTGGCCGCGCTCGGGAATCATGTTGGTAATTTAACCCCCAATTCCAACCTTTGGTGCTGAGTGCCAAGCAGGGAGGTAATGGGTCCCATTTTTATAGTCTTTGGTATGACTCGGCCGGGGTTTGAAATCACGACCGACCGATCTCAGGCTAGGAATAGCGAGCAGCTACACAACAGCTCAGCAAACAATAGCACACAAACTGTACATAAGTAAAAAGTGTCCTTAATTGAACAATATTGCAGTCTAAAACACAACATTTGTCAACATAAGCATGTATAAAATGATTATAGTTGCATATTACCTACAGACACAAAACGTCCAAGGCAGAAGTATACTAGAAAGTGTCAACTGAGTAACAAACGTGTCCGCATCATTCAAATTACTGCGTCATAAGCTTAACTTAGAATTACTGTGACCATGAGGTGTCTGCAAAAAAAAAAAAAAATCATCACTCCACTTCAAAAGCATACATCTGTCATGACTTGGTTAGCGTTTTTATACTTAACATTGTTCTCTGAGTAAATTCACTTGATATAACAAGATTAGGTTTTCATGCTGCTGGTCCGATACCGATCATCCAAGAATGAGATAAGAAGATACCGATCACAAATATTAACCGTACATTTTTCCATTTATTTGTGGTGAGTGCTATTCACAGTTTAACAACATCAACACCCTATTTAAACCAGTTCTTTGTTATTACATACAACCATTGCAGGAAAAAAAAAAGTCACTGGTACACAATAAAAAAAAAATTATATCTGCTACTCATTGCAATAGTTTGTTTTTTGTCCTCAATTTTTGGTTTGTAAACACTGACAAAAACAACAAAAAATATATATTTTGAGATACTAAATATATCGATCTAATCACTCTAGTATCGATCATATACTGATGTTATCTTTGGTATCGACACCACCAATTTATGGATCAACTCGCAATCCTCTTACATGTCGTGTAATGACTGTGACAATACTGACACACCAACAGATGTTTTTAACGTACAATTTTTTTCCTGATGACTGTTTTGAATACAAGTAAAACGTCATCTTTATCAGACTCCTGTATAAGCGCGCACAGGCGCCAATGTGGCCCCGATGCCACTTGCATGTGTAGTTTGATAAATGGAAGAAACAAAGGAAGTCGATTCTATAAATGAACAAAAAACTCGCTACTGCTACTACAAAATAAAATAAGTCACCACAAAAATGTGTTTTTTGTGTGACGATAAATTCAATTAATATGTACTAATTAATATTTATAATGTTATATAATTGGGAAGATTCTAATATTTTTATGGCCTAATATTTTTATGGCTGTTAAGTAGAGGAGACAGACATTAGCGTAGAGCTACAAACGTAAGTTAGCTTAATTTTTCAACTCACGCAAACAACTTACGCAATGTACATACCATGTAAGTTAATACATAAATGTACACGTAATTTCTATATATATATAAATATACACACACACACACACACATATACACACACATATGTGTGTGTATATGTATATGTATATATATATATATATATTTATAAGGGCTGTGAATCTTTGGGTGTCCCACGATTCGATCCAATATCGATTCTTGGGGTCACAATTCGATAATTGATTTTTTCGATTCAACGCGATTCTCGATTCAAAAACGATATTTTTCCGATTCAAAACGATTCTGTACTCATTCAATACATAGGATTTCAGCAGGATCTACTCCAGTCTGCTGACATGCTAGCAGAGTAGTAGATTTTTTTTTAAAAGCTTTTATAATTGTAAAGGACAATGTTTCATCAACTGATTGCAATAATGTAAATTTGTCTTAACTATTAAACAAACCAAAAATATGACTTATAATCTTTGTGAAAACATTGGACACAGTGTGTTGTCAAGCTTATGAGATGCGATGCAAGTGTAAGCCACTGTGACACTATCATTTTTTGTTGTTTTTTTTATAAATGCCTAATGATAATGTAAATGAGGGATTTTTAATCACTGCTATGCTGAAATGATAACCAATATTGATACTGTTGTTGATAATATTCATCTTTGTTTCACTACTTTTGGTTTGTTCTGTGTCGTGTTTGTGTCTCCTCTCAATTGCTCTGTTTATTGCAGTTCTGAGTGTTGCTGGGTCAGGTTTGGTTTTGGAATTGCATTGCATTGTTATGGTATTGCTGTGTAGTGGTTTGTTGGATTGATAAAAGAAAATAATAATGATTAAAAAAACTTTCATAAAAAACGATTAAAAAAAAAAAAGAGAATCGATTCTGATTCGCACAACGTATTTGATACGATTCGTATTCGAATCGATTTTTTCCCACACCTTAATATATATATATATATAATTATTTGACATATTGACTAGTGATGTACCAAAAATTCGGCTGCAGAAAAAATACTTTGCTCACAGAAACAGGATGTCGTGATGACGTATCCACTTCCGCTTTCGGGCTGCGTCTTTACCCGCGCACACAAATGATGTAGCTTGACCAAAGATAAAAGTTGCATTTAGGTCACATTTCCGTTTAGACTGGAGTCACATTCGAAAATATCAGATTTCAATCGGATTCGGACTACCTCCAGATGTGGCCCCAATCTGATCTCGAGGGCAAAAAGAAATGAGATTTGGTGTTAGTGTAAACGGCGCCAAGATGGCGCAACCAAACCTGATAATTGACACTATTAGCTGATTGGCTGTTAGCATGTCACTCACCATGATCAGTGATCACTTCCTGTGTTGCTCGGTTAATGTGAATGCTTGTTTGTGTTCATGCGACCAACCTTCCTTCGCAACTTCTGGTTTCTTCGAACAAAAAAATATATATATATATATATCAATCAATCAATCAATGTTTACTTATATAGCCCTAAATCACTAGTGTCTCAAAGGGCTGCACAAACCACCACGACATCCTCGGTAGGCCCACATA
This sequence comes from Nerophis ophidion, assembly GCF_033978795.1. Taxonomy (NCBI): domain Eukaryota; kingdom Metazoa; phylum Chordata; class Actinopteri; order Syngnathiformes; family Syngnathidae; genus Nerophis; species Nerophis ophidion. The sequence goes on along the minus strand of NC_084623.1, from coordinate 40,476,383 downwards.
AGGGCAAGGAAAACTCACACCCAGTGGGACATCGGTGACAATAATGACCCAGTGGGACATCGGTGACAATAATGACCCAGTGGGACGTCGGTGACAATAATGACTATGAGAACCTTAGAGAGGAGGAAAGCAATGGATTTCGAGCGGGTCTAACATGATACTGTGAAAGTTCAATCCACAATGGATCCAACACAGTCGCGAGAGTCCAGTCCAAAGCGGATCCAACACAGCAGCGAGAGTCCCGTTCACAGCGGAGCCAGCAGGAAACCATCCCAAGCGGAGGCGGATCAGCAGCGCAGAGATGTCCCCAGCCGATACACAGGCAAGCAGTACATGGCCATCGGATCGGACCGGACCCCCTCCACAGGGGAGAGTGGGACATAGAAGAAAAGGAAAAGAAACAGCAGATCAACTGGTCTAAAAAGGGAGTCTATTTAAAGGCTAGAGTATACAAATGAGTTTTAAGGTGAGACTTAAATGCTTCTACTGAGGTGGCATCTCGAACTGTTACCGGGAGGGCATTCCAGAGTACTGGAGCCCGAACGGAAAACGCTCTATAGCCCGCAGACTTTTTTTGGGCTTTGGGAATCACTAGCAAGCCGCAGTCCTTTGAACGCAGATTTCTTGCCGGGACATATGGTACAATACAATCGGCAAGATAGGATGGAGCTAGACCGTGTAGTATTTTATACGTAAGTAGTAAAACCTTAAAGTCACATCTTAAGTGCACAGGAAGCCAGTGCAGGTGAGCCAGTACAGGCGTAATGTGATCAAACTTTCTTGTTCTTGTCAAAAGTCTAGCAGCCGCATTTTGTACCAACTGTAATCTTTTAATGCTAGACATGGGGAGACCCGAAAATAATACGTTACAGTAGTCGAGGCGAGACGTAACAAACGCATGGATAATGATCTCAGCGTCTTTAGTGGACAGAATGGAGCAAATTTTAGCGATATTACGGAAATGAAAGAAGGCCGTTTTAGTAACGCTTTTAATGTGTGCCTCAAAGGAGAGAGTTGGGTCGAAGATAATACCCAGATTCTTTACCGTGTCGCCTTGTTTAATTGTTTGGTTGTCAAATGTTAGAGTTGTATTATTAAATAGAGTTCGGTGTCTAGCAGGACCGATAATCAGCATTTCCGTTTTTTTGGCGTTGAGTTGCAAAAAGTTAGCGGACATCCATTGTTTAATTTCATTAAGACACGCCTCCAGCTGACTACAATCCGGCGTGTTGGTCAGCTTTAGGGGCATGTAGAGTTGGGTGTCATCAGCATAACAGTGAAAGCTAACACCGTATTTGCGTATGCTGTCACCTAGCGGCAGCATGTAGATGCTGAAGAGTGCAGGGCCAAGGACCGAACCCTGGGGAACTCCACACGTTACCTTAACGTAGTCCGAGGTCACATTGTTATGGGAGACACACTGCATCCTATCAGTAAGATAAGAGTTAAACCAAGACAGGGCTAAGTCTGACATACCAATTCGTGTTTTGATACGTTCTAATAAAATATTATGATCGACGGTATCGAAAGCAGCGCTAAGATCGAGGAGCAGCAACATAGATGACTCATCAGAATCCATCGTTAGCAATAGATCATTAGTCATTTTTGCGAGGGCTGTCTCCGTGGAGTGATTTGCTCTGAAACCGGATTGAAATGTTTCACATAGATTGTTAGACGCTAAGTGTTCATTTAACTGCTCCGCAACAATTTTTTCAAGGATTTTTGAAATAAAGGGAAGGTGAGACACCGGTCGGTAGTTTACCATGAGGTCAGGATCGAGGTTAGGTCTTTTAAGAAGAGGATGAATAACCGCTTTTTTGAATGCTAGGGGAACAGTGCCCGAGGAGAGTGATAAGTTTATAATATTTAGCACTGATGGACCTAATAATACAAAGAGCTCCTTGATCAGTTTCCCAGGAAGAGGGTCAAGTAAGCATGTTGTCTGTTTTATTCCATTTACACGTTGTAACAATTCCTCTAATGTTATTTCCTCAAAACGAGAGAAACTATTTTGGAGGGCAGTATCCGCCGTATATACCATCGTATCAGTGTTAATAGAACCCCGTTGTAGCTGGGACGCATTGTCTTTAATCTCCTTTCTAATGACTTCAATTTTCTTACTAAAGAATTGCATAAAGTCATCAGCTGAGTGGGTTGAGCTACTGGAAGGGGTCCCTTGTTGGGTTAGCGATGCTACCGTACTAAACAAAAATTTAGGATCGTTTTTATTACGGTGGATGAGATTTGAGTAATATTTAGCTTTAGCTGAGGTAAGTATGCGTTTATAAGTTATTAAACCATCACTCCATGCTTGATGGTGCACCTCAAGTTTAGTCGTGCGCCATTTGCGTTCCAGCTTTCTACATAATAATTTCTGAGCTCTAGTTTCTTCTGTAAACCACGGGGTGCGCTTTTTTGGAGCCTTTTTTAACTTTAGCGGTGCTATGTTATCAATGGTTTCGTGCAGGGTGTCGTTAAAGTTGTTAGTGAGGTTATCAATAGAGCCCACATACTTTGGGAATGGTGCCATAACCGAGGGCAGTAGGTCAGCAAGAGTTGTCGTTGTGGCCGTATTAATGTTGCGGCTGCTAAAGCAGTTATTATTATTATTAGTTTGACGAACATGCGTCTGAACCTCGAATTTTATAAGGTAATGATCGGACAATACTTTAGTATACGGGAGTATCGTAACTTCGGAGACGGTGATACCCCTGACAAGCACTAGGTCTATCGTATTACCGTTGCGATGCGTGGGTTCATTTATTATTTGTGTGAGACCACAGCTATCAATTACAGTCTGGAGCACTACGCACGGTGGGTCCGATGGGGTATTCATATGGATATTAAAGTCCCCCATTATGATTATATTATCGGCGTGTGTCACAAGATCAGCAAAGAACTCTGAGAATTCATTGATAAAGTCCGAATAGGGCCCTGGGGGGCGGTAGATAACAGCCAGGTGTAGAGGCAGTGGTGTGACAGACTTCATAGTAAGCACCTCAAACGATTTATATTTATTATTTATGTTAGGACTAAGGTTAAAGTTTTCGTTGTATATTAGTGCGACCCCCCCACCCCTTTTAAGCGGACGGGCAATATGCGCATGTGTAAAGTTAGGAGGACATGCCTCATTTAGCGCAAAAAAGTCGTTTGGTTTAAGCCAGGTTTCGCTGAGACCGATGACGTTAAGATTGTTGTCTCTGATAATATCATTAACTAATAACGTTTTGGGAGACAATGATCTTATGTTTAAAAAACCTATATTATAGGTAGTGGTCTGTTTTAGGGAGTTTTTGATCAAATTATCCGTAGTAGCAATATTAATAATGTTGTGTTTATTATGCCCAGTGCATTTAGTGTAGTTACGACCATATCTAGGAATTGATACGTTGTTTGTTTGTTGCTTTGATAAACTGCACGCATCATGGTTAGCCACCTCAGTAACGGGGATTTTCCGATTGTTTGTTTGTTGCTTTGATAAACTGCACGCATCATAGTTAGCCACCTCAGTAACACACATGTCCAACTCTGAAACACTCAAAGCAGAAAAAACTTGTTCTAATTTAACTGACTCCTTACCCAGACCAGTAGTCTCGCATTTTCCATTTGAATCTGGCTGCAGGATGGAGGGAAGTGGTGTTCTGTGGGGATTATCCTTCTGCTTTGTTTTTAGCCCCGCTCGACATCCGCGTTTCCGATCACACCGCTGGCGTCTGCTCCGTAGACGGCCCCCGCTGCTACTAGACTCCCCTGCTTCACAGGCCGCTGGATGTAGCCGCCGACGTATTCCCATGCTAGTTAGCATGTTTAGCACGCACGCGTCTATCAGTCCAAAACGGCCCGATATGTCCACATCCAGAAGTGTCTGGCGGTCGTACGTGATCACGGAGTGACCACGATGTGAGCCAGCCATAAAGTCTGTGGAATTGTCCGGTATTTCTGCCAAATGTTTCTGCCAAATGCCAAATATATATATTATATCCATCCATTTTCTACCGCTTATTCCCTTTTAGGGTCGCTGGCGCCTATCTCAGCTACAATCGGGCGGAAGGCGGAGTACACCCTGGACAAGTTGCCGCCTTATCGCAGGGCCAACACAGACAGACAGACAACATTCACACACCAGGGCCAATATATATATATATATATATATATATATATATATATATATATATATATATATATATATATATATATATATATATATATATATATATATACATATATATATACTGGGTATGCTGGGTATTGTGGCCAAATAGCTCAATTTTTGTCACATGGACAAAGATAAGACCTTCTGGAGGAAAGTTCTGTGGTCAGATGAAACAAAAATTCAACTGTTTGGCCACAATACCCAGCAATATGTTTGGAGGAGAAAAGGTGAGGCCTTTAATCCCAAGAACACCAAACCTACCGTCAAGCATGGTGGTGGTAGTATTATGCTCTGGGCCTGTTTTGCTGCCAATGGAACTGGTGCTTTACAGAGAGTAAATGGGACAATGAAAAAGGAGGATTACCTCCAAATTCTTCAGGACAACTTAAATCATTAGCCCAGATGTTGGGTCTTGGGCGCAGTTGGGTGATCCAACAGGACAATGACCTCAAACACACATCAAAAGTGGTAAAGGAATGGCCAAATCAGGCTAGAATTAGGGTTTTAGAATGGCCTTCCCAAAGTCCTGACTTAAACGTGTAGACAATGCTGAAGAAACAAGTCCATGTCAGGTAACCAACACATTTAGCTGAACCGCACTAATTTTGTCAAGAGAAGTGGTCAAAAATTCAACCAGAAGCTTGTGGATGGCTACCAAAAGCACTTTATTACAGTGAAACTTGTCAAGGGACATGTAACCAAATATTAACATTGCTGTATGTATACTTTTGACCCAGCAGATTTGGTCACACTTTTAGTAGCTCCATAATTAACTCATAAAAGAACCAAACTTCATTAATGTTTTTTGTGACAAACAAGTATGTGCTCCAATCACTATCACAAAAAAAGAGTTGTAGACATTATTGGAAACTCAGGACAGCCATGACATTATGTTCTTTACAAGTGTATGTAAACATTTGACCACGACTGTATATATCAAATGCTACACATGTTTATTTGATAATGATGTTGGGTTGTACTTAAAGGGGAACATTATCACAATTTCAAAAGGGTTAAAAACAATAAAAATCAGTTCCCATGGCTTGTTTTATTTTTCGAAGTTTTTTTCAAAATTTTACACCTCCCGGAATATCCCTAAAAAAAGCTTTAAAGTTCTTGATTTTCGCTATTTGCAATGCTACTGTCCATTTCCCTGTGACGTCAAACAGGGCTGCCAATACAAACAACATGGCGGTTACCACAGCAAGATATAGCGACATTAGCTCGGATTCAGACTCGGATTTCAGCGGCTTAAGCGATTCAACAGATTACGCATGCATTGAAACAGATGGTCGGAGTATGGAGGCAGATAGCGAAAACGAAATTGAAGAAGAAATTGAAATTATTGAGCGAATAGCTATTGACGCTATTCGGCCATAGCGTGGGTGTACCTAATGAAGTGGCCCATAGCATGGCTGCCTTATTAGCATCGTCGGTAAAATGTGCGGACCTAACGATCAGGACTTTCGCATCTTGTGACAATGGAGCAACTTAAATCCGTCGATTGGTAAGTGTTTGTTTCGCATTAAATGTGGGTATCTAGTTTCAAATGTACATACAGCTAGCGTAAATAGCATGTTAGCATCGATTAACGTAGCATGTTAGCATCGATTAGCTGGCAGTCATGCCGTGACCAAATATGTCTGATTAGCACATAAGTCAACAACATCAACAAAACTCACCTTTGTGATTTCGTTGACTTAATCGTTGCAAATGCATCTGCAGGTTATCCATACATCTCTGTGCCATGTCTGTCTTAGCATCGCCGGTCAAATGTGCAGACACTCCGGCACATTCAATGGGGGTCTGGCGGCAAATTTCTTGCCAGTGGTGCAACTTGAATCCCTCCCTGTTAGTGTTGTTACGCCCTCCGACAACACACCGACGAGGCATGATGTCTCCAAGGTTCCAAAAAATAGTCGAAAAAACGGAAAATAACAGAGCTGAGACCCGGTGTTTGTAATGTGAAAATGAAAATGGCGGGTGTGTTACCTCGGTGACGTCACGTTCTGACGTCATCGCTAAAAGACCGATAAACAGAAAGGCGTTTAATTTGCCAAAATTCACCCATTTAGAGTTCAGAAATCGGTTAAAAAAATACATGGTCTTTTTTCTGCAACTTCAAGGTATATTTTGACGCTTGCATAGGTTTGGTGATAACGTCCCTTTTAAGGTGTAAAAAACGAATTTGGGATAATTACAAAAGTGTTGCAAGCAAACTTATCACCCAAACCAATCTTCTTATGTCTACGTCTACTACCAAAAGTCTGATTGACTGATAGCTTCTTCCTGTTCTGCAATCTCCTCTTGCTTCACTTTCCCCTTTTTTCTTTCTTTGCAAACTCAACGTTGACACCCTTCCTCTCATCATCACACTCCTGTTGAGTAGCTCCACACCTCGCATTTGTCCCCGATTCATCTCCGGATTTCTCACTCTGTTCCTTCTGTGTTTCACACAACACGTTAGAGCTGTCTGTCATGAGGACACAGGCAAAAAAAAAAAAAAGGAGAGGAAGTCTTCCTCTCTCAGGCATATGTGTTATCATTTGCCAAATTCTAGACCTGCACGTAGAAAGCATGCACAGAAAAACTTGCAGGGTATTTTTGTATAAATCCAGTATGTGTAATCTCTTCCATACGGACACACAGTTTGTGCATGCTAAGACTTAACCATCATGAGCTCTGTGGACACAAGCTCGACCAGACCAGTTTGAAAAAAAAACACAGCAGTCAATAACATCAGGAGAAATATGCCATCTGCTCTTAACCTCTACAGAGCTAAGGGAAATAGATTGCTATTGACCCAGATTAGACAACGCTGTAACACCAAATAAGAGCTGGATGTCCTTGCAGAAGCCCTATCCGACAGTCTACACCATCTCAGACTCACCTAGGCTCCATGGCATCGCCCACCTCCCCGCAAGAAGTCATCGTGGACAGAGAAGTGTGCAGCGGTGACAAGTCGAGGAGGGTTAGAGACGAGTGGCGAGGAAAACGATGAGAGGAGGAGAGAGCTTGTGATGATATCGCCCCTCAGACTGAGAGGCAGGGGGAGAGTGAGCGCAGAGCCAGAGACAACCACACCTCTTCTTAAGAGATTAACTTGGAGAGAAAAAAAAAAAAAAAAGAAGCCGGTACATGCAAAGAGACGAAAGCAGGACGGCCACGTCTGGCGCACAGATGCAGAGAAACTAATACCGCGCATGCAAGCTGGCAGCTGCGCTATGAATGAATGAAAAATCAATGCCTGTCCCAAATCCTGGGAGCAGGAATGGACTAGAGAGAGAGGGACTGGATGAGGGAAAAAAAAGGAGAAATAGGAAAGTGTGGGGGAGTGATGGTTGAGGGAGTCATGGCGGGTCCTGACACACTTTTCTCTGCTCTACATCTGCTCTCGGCACACTGGTCAGGAGTGCACTAGGGGAGAGGGTGAAATGTGGGCCTGGGGAAAGGGTTAGAGCAGTGGTTCTCAAACTTTTTTCAGTGATGTACCCCCTGTGAACATTTTTTTTTAATTCAAGTACCCCCTAATCAGAGCAAAGCATTTTTGGTTAAAAAAAAAAAAGAGATAAAGAAGTAAAATACAGCACTATGTCATCAGTTTCTGATTTATTAAATTGTGTAACATTGCAAAATATTGCTCATTTGTAGTGGTCTTTCTTGAACTATTTGGGAAAAAAAAGATATAAAAATAAGTAAAAACTTGTTGAAAATTAAACAAGTGATTAAATTATAAAGATTTCTACACATAGAAAGAATCATCAACTTGAAGTTTCCTCTATGGGGATTGTAATAGAGATTCATCTGGATTCATGAACTTAATTCTAAACATTTCTTCACAAAAAAAGAAATCTTTAACATCAATATTTATGGAACATGTCCACAAAAAATCTAGCTGTCGACACTGAATATTGCATTGTTGTATTTGTTTTTCACAGTTTATGAACATACATTCATATTTTGTTGAAGTATTATTCAATAAGTATATTTATTTAAAAAAAATGTTGAATTGTGGCTATTTATAGAATATAAAAAAAAAAATCTCACGTACCCCTTGAAGTACCTTCAAGTACCCCCAGGGGTACGTGTACCTCCATTTGAGAACCACTGGGTTAGAGAAGTGCTGAAGGTGGAACTGCACCAGGTCAAAAAGAAGAGGACCGTATTGAAGCGTGACTCGCAATATGACCGGATGGGTAACATGGCCTGGAATCTATATCGCGATATATACCGTATAAGTCGCTCCGGAGTATAAGTCGCACCTGCTGAAAATGCATAATAAAGAAGGAAAAAACCATATATAAGTCGCACTGGAGTATCAGTCGCATTTTTGGGGGAAATTTATTTGATAAAACCCAACAGCAAGATTAAACATTTGAAAGGCAATTTAAAATAAATAAAGAATAGTGAAAAACAGGCAGAATAAGTGTACGTTATGGCGCGCCCCCCGCGACCCCGAAAGGGAATAAGCGGTAGAAAATGGATGGATGGATATATGACGCATAAATAACCAACTGAGAAGGTGCCTGGTATTTTAACGTAACATATTATGGTAAGAGTCATTCAAATGACTATAACATATAGAACATGCTATACGTTTACCAAACAATCTGTCACTCCTAATCGCTAAATCCCATGAAATCTTATACGTCTAGTCCAGGGTTCACCAACGCGGTGCCCGCGGGCACCAGGTAGCCCGTAAGGACCAGATGAGTAGCCCGCTGGCCTGTTCTAAAAATATCTCGAATAGCAGCACTAACCAGTGAGCTGCCTCTATTTTTTCAATTTTATTTATTTACTAGCCAGCTGGTCTCACATTTTTAATTCTAAGAGAGACAAAACTCAAATAGAATTTTAAAATCCAAGAAAATATTTAAAGACTTGGTCTTCACTTGTTTAAATAAATAAATTTATTTTTTTTACTTTGCTTCTTATAACATTCAGAAAGACAATTTTAGACACAAAATACAACCTTAAAAATTATTTTAGGATTTTTAAACACATATAGCTTTTTCCCTTTTAAATTCACTCCTCTTCTTTCCTGACAATTTAAATCAATGTTTGAGTATATATTTTGTTTTATTGTAATGAATAATAAATACATTTTAATTTAATTCTTCATTTTAGCTTCTGTTTTTTTGACGAAGAATATTTGTGAAATATTTCTTCAAACTTATTATGATTAAAATTCAAAAAAAATATTCTGGCAAATCTAGAAAATCTTTAGAATCAAATGTAAACCTTATTTTAAAGTCTTTTGAATTTCTTTTTTTTTTTTAATTCTGGAAAATCTAGAAGAAATAATGATTTGTCTTTGTAAGAAATATAGCTTGGTCCAATTTGTTATATATTCTAACAGGGTGCAGATTGGATTTTAACCTATTTAAAACATGTCATCAAAAATATATATTTATTGTGAGAAATCATTAAGATAATCTGTGTATCCACAAAGATAAATATCATTAATTATTAATAATAACAGAGTTAAAGGTAAATTGAGCAATTTGGCTATTTCTGGCAATTTATTTAAGTGTGTATCAAACTAGTAGCCCTTTGCATTAATCAGTACCCAAGAAGTAGCTCTTGGTTTCAAAGAGGTTGGTGACCCCTGCTCTAGTCTCTTACGTGAATGAGCTAAATAATATTATTTGATATTTTACGGTAATGTGTTAATAACTTCACACATAAGTCGCTCCTGAGTATAAGTCGCACCCCTGGCCAAACTATGAAAAAAACTGCGACTTATAGTCCGAAAAATACAGTACTGCAGCGTCCTACAGTAACAATATATTTCACAATGTATTATTTGACATATAAATGATAATATATAAAATATTTCCAAATGGGTTACGTATGGCATAATATTTTGTGTTATTTCAAATTATTTTATTTTCTCAAAACTATTATTAATATACCGTATTTTTCAGACTATAAGGCACACTTAAAGGCCTACCCACTACTACCAACCATGCAGTCTGATAGTTTATGTATCAATGATGAAATATTCACATTGCAACACATGCCAATACGGCCTTTTTAGTTTACTAAATTGCAATTTTAAATTTCCCGGGAAGTGTCCTGTTGAAAACGTCGCGGTATGATGACGCAAGCGTTTGACGTCACCGGTTGTATAAGTAGTCTGCTTTAATCGCATAATTACACAGTATTCTGGACATCTGTGTTGCTGAATCTTTTGGAATTTGTTCAATTAATAATGGAGAAGTCAAAGTAGAAAGATGGAGGTGGGAAGCTTTTAGCTTTTGGCAACACAAACACAGCCGGTGTTTCCTTGTTTAAAATTCCCGAAGGTGAAGCTTTACTATGGAACAGAGTGGTCAAGCGAACATGGATCCCGACCACATGTCAACCGGCAGGTTTCTGTGAGAAAATTGTGGTGATAAATCGGCTCTTACCGTAGTTATGAGCGGAGCTTGCGACCTCCTGCAGCTGCGTACTATTACCTCCTCCCATCGGAGACACTGGCGGTCACCACACCCGTGGCCACACTCCTCCGACATTCAGGTACCAGATAAAGAATTTTCCAGAATTATCCTTGTAAATCTGTCTAATAACATCTGAATCGCTCTCACCGCCCTCGCCTTTTTTTCTTCTTTTTTTTCAAGTCCTTCACTCTCACTATCCTCATCCACAAATCTTTCATCCTCGCTCAAATTAATGGGGAAATTGTCGCTTTCTCAGTCCGAATCGCTCTAGCTGCTGGTGGCTATGATTGTAAATAATGTGAGGATGTGAGGAGCTCTACAACCAGTGACGTCACGCCCACATCGTCTGCTACTTCTGGTAAAGGCAAGGCTTTTTTATTAGCAACCTAAACTTTATCGTCAATGTTCTCTACTAAATCCTTTCAGCAAAAATATGGCAATATCGTGAAATGATCAAGTATGAAACATAGAATGGACCTGCTATCCCAGTTTAAATAAGAAAATCTCATTTCAGTAGGCCTTTAAAATCCTTTCATTTCCTCAAAAATCGACAGTGTGCCTTATAACCTGGTAATAATGTAATTACAAGGAAAGTATTGTGTCATATCAAAGCTGATACTTGAAATTTTCAAGATCATTAAATTCCATCCATCCATCCATTTTCTACCGCTTATTCCCCTTTGGGGTGGCGGGGGGCACTGGTGCCTATCTCAGCTACAATCATTAAATTGTTGATTACAATTATAATTAGACAAAAACACAGGATGGCAGTGTAACAATCCATCCATCTATTTTCTACCGCTTGTCCCTTTTGGGGTCAGGAAGGGGTGTAGATCATGGAGCTTACGGGGCCCTGGGAGAGTGCAACGGAGGAGGCCTACGAGCGCAAGAAGTTGAGGTACACTGAGCTTGCAGCCGATGTGCAACAACAAGGCTGGAAAGCGAGGGTACGCCCAGTGGAAGTCGGATGCAAAGGGTTCGTGGCCACCTCAACATCCATCGCTCATCAGGGAAATGGGAGTGCGAGGGAAGGCCCACCGGCAGGCAGTGAAATACCTTTTCAAAGCCGCTGAAAAAGGGAGTCAGTGGCTGTGGGTCAAGCGAAGGGACTCCACCTGGGCTTTCAAGTGAGTTGATGGCATCAAGGGAGTGATGCTGGGACGCTGGGACTCCCTGCTGAACCCTCTGGAGGTTTCGTGGGCCTATCAGAGAAACACTGAGGAAGGTGGGCGCCCACTTGATAACCCAGAGGTTGCCTTCACTCACTTGACCATCACAGAGTCGCAGAGGTGTCTCAAGTATGAAATAGGGGATTGTAACATCTAGTGCTATACAACAGATCTCAGGGACAGTATTGTGTTATATCAAAGCTGATACTTCAAACTTTCAAGATCATTAAATTGTTGATTACAATTGTAATTAGACAAAAACACAGGATGGCAGTGTAACAATTAATCCATCTATTTTCTACCGCTTGTCCCTTTTGGTGTCAGGAAGGGGTGCTGGAGCCTATCTCAGTTGCATTCGGGCGGAAGGCGTGTACAATATCAATTCAAAATTTAAATTAGTTTATGCTATTGTTTTTTACCCTTAAATACATTCTGTGTGCAGAGGTGTATTTACTTATATAGTTTGTAAACAACAACAAAAACAACTCAATATAAAGTTTAAGTAAAAGTACCAATGATAGTCACACACACACACTTGGTGTGGTGAAATCATCCTCTGCATTTCCGTTTCCATATGAGTTGGGAAATTGTGTTAGATGTAAATATAAATGGAATAAAATGATTTGCAAATCATTTTCAACCTATATTCAGTTGAATATAATATACAATATATTTGCCGTTCAAACTGATAAACCTTTTTTTTTTTTTTAGCAAATAATCATTAACTTTAGAATTTGATGCCAGCAACACGTGACAAAGAAGTTGGGAAAGGTGGCAATAAATACTGATAAAGTTGAGAACTTCTCATCAAATACTTATTTGGAACATCCCACAGGTGTGCAGGCTGATTGGGAACTGGTGGGTGCCATGATTGGGTATAAAAGCAGCTTCCATGAAATGCTAAGTAATTCACAAACAAGGATGGGGCGAAGGTCACCAATTTAAAAGCAAATTGTTGAACAGTTTTAGAACAACATTTCTCAACGAGCTATTGCAAGGAATTTAGGTATTTTACCATCTATGGTCCATAAAATAATCAAAAGGTTCAGAGAATTTGGAGAAATTACTGCACGTAAACGATGATATTATGGACCATTGATCCCTCAGGCGGTACTGCATTAAAAACAGACACCAGTCTGTAAAGGATATCACCACATGGGCTCAGGAACTTGTAAGTGCAAGTTAAAACTGCTATGCAAAGCGAAACCCATATATCAACAACATCAAGGAACGCTGCTGGCTTTGCTGGGCCTGAGCTCATCTAAGATGGACTGATGCAAAGTGGTAAAGTGTTCTGTGGTCCGACGAGTCCACCTTTCAAATTATATTTGGAAACTGTGAACGTGGTGTGCCCTGGAACAAAGAGGAAAATAATCATCTGGATTGTTATAGGCGTGAAGTTCAAAAGCCAGCATCTGTGATGGTATGGGGGTGTATTAGTGCCAAAGGCATGGGTAACTTACACATCTGTGAAGGCACCATTGATGCTGAAAGGTTCATACAGGTTTTGGAGCAACATATGTTGTCATCCAAGCAACGTTATCATGGACGCCCGTGCTTATTTCAGCAAGACAATGCCAAGCCACGTGTTACAACAGCGTGACTTCGTAGTAAAAGAGTGCGGGTATTTTCCTGGCCCGCCTGCAGTCCAGACCTGTCTCCCATCGAAAATGTGTGGCGCATTATGAAGCGTAAAATACAACAGCGGAGACCCTGGACTTTTGAACGATTAAAGCTCTACACAAAACAAGAATGGGAACGAATTCGACTTTCAAAGCTTCAACAATTAGTTTCCTCAGTTCCCAAACGTTTATTGAGTGTTGTTAAAATAAATGGTGATGTAACACAGTGGTGAACATGCCAACTACTTTGGCACGTGTTGCAGCCATGAAATTCTAAGGTAATTATTATTTGCAAAAAAAAATAAAGTCTATGAGTTTCAACATCAAATATCTTGTCTTTGTAGTGCATTAACTGAATATGGGTTGAAAAGGATTTGCAAATCATTGTATTCCGTTTATATTTGCATCTCACACAATTTTCCAACTCATATGGAAACAGGGTTTGTATAAAATGCCATATAAAATGATTTGGATGGTCAGATGTGGCCCGCGGGCCTTGAGTTTGACACCTGTGCACTAGACACACCAATGAGCTTGTTTATAGATGTACAATAAAACTCCTCATAGGAAGTCGCCATTTGTTATAACTCTGTGACATGATACAATGCACATTAATGAACATATATAATATAAATGTGACAGTTAGTACAAAAAGGCTGATTCCTAGCTGCATTTTATTGCAAAGAAACACGCCCAAGGCTCTGACTAATTCAGCGTTATAGTGCGTTGTATTTTTCATACACAAATTTTTGCTTTATTTATCTGGCAGGAGTGGAAAGCCGGTCCCTGAAAATAATGCCTACATTAAATCGGTCCGTGGCGCAAAAAAGGGTGGGGACCCCTGATGTACACAACTTAAAGTAAATGAAGTGTTTTCAAAATAAAAGAACTATCCAAAATTTGTAAATTTTCAGGGTTTTCAAATGCTGAATGGCAAATACATTGTGATCTACCTTATCGCCATTACGAGATATCAGCGCGATCAGGAGCCATGTATGGCGTATTGCAGTGGTTCTCAACCTTTTTTCAGTGATGAACCCCCTGTGAACATTTTTTTAATTCAAGTACCCCCTAATAAGAGCAAAGCATTTTTGGTTGAAAAAAGCACATAAAGAAGTAAATTACAGCATTATGTCATCAGTTTCTGATTTATTAAATTGTGTAACAGTGCAAAATATTGCTCTTTCTTGAACTATTTCGGAAAAAATATATAAAAATAACTAAAAACTTGTTGAAAATTAAACAAGTGATTCAATTTTAAATAAAGATTTCTACACATTGAAGTAATCATCAACTTAAAGTGCCCTCTTTGGGGATTGTAATAGAGATCCATCTGGATTCATGAACTTAATTCTACACATTTTTTCACAAAAAAAATAAATCTTTAACATCAATATTTATGTACTATGGCCACAAAAATCTAGCTGTCAACAATGAATATTGCATTGTTGTATTTCTTTTCACAATTTATGAACTTACATTCATATTTTGTTGAAGTATTATTCAATAAATATATTTATAAAGGATTTTTGAATTGTTGCTATTTTTAGAATATTTAAAAAAAAATCTCAAGTACCCCTTGGCATACCTTCAATTACCCCCAGGGGTACGCATACCCCCATTTCAGAACCACTGGCGTATTGTATCGTGAGCTAGCCTGCGGTTCCAAGCTCTATTTGTCACAGTAGGGAAGGGATTCACATGGCCCCATTCCTGGCTGAAACAAGGGGCTGGGGTTAATCATTTTGCAAATCAGTCTGCTGAAAATGATGGAAAGCGCCACTCAACATAGCAACCGACTATGGTCAAAGATGGAATTGCCATAATATTTTAAGATATTCAACATTCTACTGCCATCTGGCGGCAAAAGTGGATACATTTGTTTACGATTTACGCGTATGAATACGAATCCCCTTCTTCCTGTATGCAGACTATATTTGACTTGGGCAGGGCTCCTGTATGTTTGTGGAAAAGGACACTCACTCCTTTGTATTTTTAATGACAAAAATGTGTCTCTGCTGCCAGACAGGGTATTGTGAAAAACATTGGAATGACTCACCGCTGGAATGTTGTTATGTTTACACCAAAATACAAATTCAGTCTGGGGAAAAATGCACCAAGTATACAACCTGTGGAGTCACTCTCCTGCAATGCACACCGTATTTGTTCAATTATGCATGTACGAATTCAAAGCAAAAACATATTCCTCTTTGACAAACAAACATTTTTTTATTGCCTTCACCTCAAATGAGTCCTATTTGGCCATCCCTACAATACATTCAATAATTGTACCTTCTGTAAAATACTAGCTTTTGCTCTGTATTTCTGACTACAAGTAACTGGTCCTGCTTTTCCTTTCTTCTGCAGCCCTCCAGGAATTACAGGTACAGACAGTAGGAAGAGGAGGGTGAGAAAGAGTTAGGTCTAAAAATAAGCATAGAAGTGAAGACACAGCTGCAGCAAACCCAAGAAAGAGCTTTAACACAAATTAGACGATGCTTTGTATAGCTTTGTATTTTTTTTAATGTTAAATAAGATACAAGAATCTGCGATGAGGTGGCAACTTGTCCAGAGTGTACACCGCCTTCCGCCCGATTGTAGCTGTGATAGGCACCAGCGACCCCAAAGGGAATATGCGGTAGAAATGGATTGATGGATGGAAGATACAAGAATGAATGAATGCATAATGCATAGTATGCACTTGAGTGTTGTCTACACTGCATCACACATATTTCCTCCTTCGTGCGGAGGTGTGTGTACGCCACAATTAATGATCTGCATTAGGAAATGTTCCACAATTTGACTTGACTAACTGAGCTGCAGGCCATTGAGCGCAGACATGCATATCATAATCAGCTATGATAACCTATTGGTTACTAACTGACTGTAATTAACCCATCCGAATTAAGAGTGTTATGCAAATCTACTTACAAGGAACCCAAAACCTCTGCAAAATTGATTTCTACAGTAGAGAGGGATACGCATAATGAGTGCTTTGGTGATTAATTGATTATTAAGGACAAACAAATGCGCTGTTGATTTAAGAATCAATCGGCTTTGGGGAGTTGAGGTCCAGCATGCAGACCGCCACTATGGCATAATTATTCCTGGCACAATTCATCTGCTCAGTACTACACCGGCATGCAAAAAGGAGTTCAGAACATTCAAAGAGCTTGGGAATTGCTGAGCTGCAATCACATGATTGTTTATTTTTCATTAATTATTTTTTTCCAAATAATACAAGAAAGACCACTACAAATGAGCACTATTTTGCACTGTTATACAATTTAATGAATCAGAAACTGATGACATAGTGCTGTATTTTACTTCTTTATCTCTTTTTTTCAACCAAAAATGCTTTGCTCTGGTTAGGGGGTACTTGAATTAAAAAAATGTTTATAGGGGGTACATCACTGAAAAAAGGTTGAGAACCACTGGTGTAGGTCGTCAGCCATTTTTGTAGGACAGGGGTCGGCAACCCGCGGCTCTAAAGCCGCATGCGGCTCTTTAGCGCCGCCCAAGTGGCTGTCTGGAGCTTTTTCAAAAATGTATGAAAAATGGAAAAAGATAAGGGGAAAAAAATGCAAAAAAAAATATTTTTGCTTTAACATGGTTTCTGTAGGAGGACAAACATGACACAAACCTCCCCTAATTGTTATAAAGCCCACTATTTACATAAAACATGCTTCACTGATTCTAGTATTTGACGAGCACCGTTTTGTCCTACTAATTTCGGCGGTCCTTGAACTCACCCTAGTTTGTTTACATCAGAGGTCGGCAACCCGCGGCTCTAGAGCCGCATGTGGCTCTTTAGCGCCGCCCTAGTGGCCCTCTGGAGCTTTTTAAAAAATGTATGGAAAATGGAAAAAGGGGGAAAAAAATAAAAAATAAATATTCACGGTGGCAGAGGGGTTAGTGCGTCTGCCTCACAATACGAAGGTCCTGCAAACCTGGGTTCAAATCCAGGCTCGGGATCTTTCTGTGTGGAGTTTGCATGTTCTCCCCGTGAATGCGTGGGTTCCCTCCGGGTACTCCGGCTTCCTCCCACTTCCAAAGACATGCACCTGGGGATAGGTTGATTGGCAACACTAAAAATTGGCCCTAGTGTGTGAATGTGAGTGTGAATGTTGTCTGTCTATCTGTGTTGGCCCTGCGATGAGGTGGCGACTTGTCCAGGGTGTACCCCGCCTTCCGCCCGACTGTAGCTGAGATAGGCGCCAGCGCCCCCCGCGACCCCAAAAGGGAATAAGCGGTAGAAAATGGATGGATGGATGAATATTTTTTGCTTTAATATGGTTTCTGTAGGAGGACAAACATGACACAAACCTCCCTAATTGTTATAAAGCACACTATTTACATTAAACATGCTTCACTGATTCGAGTATTTGACGAGCGCCGTTTACTCCTACTATTTTTGGCGGTCCTTGAACTCACCCTAGTTTGTTTACATGTGTAACTTTCTCCGACTTTCTAAGACGTTTTTTATGCCACTTCTTTTACCGTCTCATTTTGTCCACCAAACTTTTAATGTTGTGCATGAATGCACAAAGGTGAGTTTTGTTGATGTTATTGACTTGTGTGGAGTGATAATCAGACATATTTGGTCACTGCATGACTGCAAGCTAATCGATGCTAACATGCTATTTAGGCTAGCTATATTAATGGGTTGTACTTGTATAGCGCTTTTCTACCTTCAAGGTACTCAAAGCGCTTTGACACTTCTTCCACATTTACCCATTCACACACACATTCACACACTGATGGAGGGAGCTGCCATGCAAGGCGCTAACCAGCACCCATCAGGAGCAAGGGTGAAGTGTCTTGCTCAGGACACAACGGAAGTGACGAGGTTGGTACTAGGTGGGGATTGAACCAGGGACCCTCGGGTTGCGCACGGCCACTCTTCCACTGCGCCACGCCGTCCCCATATGCAATATGTACATATTGCATCATTATGTCTCTTTTGTTGGTATATTTGAGCTCATTTAGTTGTCTTTAAGTCTTCTTAATTCAATTTATATCTCATGACACACTATCTGTATCTAATCTGGCTTTAATTTTTTGCGGCTTCAGACATATTTGTTTTTGTATTTTTGGACCAATATGGCTCTTTCAACAAGTTTAGGTTGCCAACCCCTGTTGTAGAAGGATTCGGGCCGGTTCAAATTTTTATTTGTTACTTTCATGTAATATTCTAACTTTTGGTTTATTTTGTCTGAAGAATGTGTTGCGGGTCAATCAAAAACAAGTTGCAGGCCACAAAAGGCACGCCCGTCCGCATTTTGGACACAACTGATGTAGAGCGTAATTGACTTTAATATTGGTAAACAATACCTGTGCATATTTTGTCTTTATTTTCAGAACTGTATCCAAACAAGCAGAAACACACACACACAACATCCAATGATTTAAACTAACAGAGTGTATCAATACATTTTGCTTTGTGGTCAATATCACGGTTTATTTCATTTCACGTTCTTTTTCAGCATCTTGCGGTTTTTATCCATCCACACCTTCAGCACTATCAGTGTGTGTCTGCTGTTCTGTGGATTGCTTCTGATTCTTGAAGAGTGATACTGCCCAACTAGGCGGTAGGAACAGTGTGTGAGTGTGCCCTCAAGTGGCTTCTGGACACAAGCACACACTAATGTGTTTGTCAACTACATTAGATTGTCAGCAGCTTTCTACGCCAATATGAGTGGCGTGTGCACGTGCATGTGTGTGTGTGTGTGTGTGTGTGCGCGCGCGCACATGTGTGTGTGTGAGTTGTTAATAAAGCCCCAACTAGGTATCAGCAGCTGGTCCAAACTGCACTATTTGAGGCTAATTGACACGGCATCACAAGTTACCAACAGACAAGCGAGGACCATGTCATGTGACAAACTTGCCTCTGCATGGCAACCGTATCCCGTGACAACCGCTGGTATTCTTTGCGGACATTGATCAAGTGTTGTGTTAAAGAAAAGGAGGGTGGAAATGTGGAGAAGGCAATGCTGATACAGAAGAAAAACATTTCAGCTTAGAAATAAGCCATCATCTGATATTATTGTT
Organism: Nerophis ophidion; assembly: GCF_033978795.1. NCBI lineage: Eukaryota > Metazoa > Chordata > Actinopteri > Syngnathiformes > Syngnathidae > Nerophis > Nerophis ophidion. Next base: position 40,456,945 of record NC_084623.1, on the reverse strand, counting down.
GGGAAGAAGTCTTTTTTTCATGTTATCTGTTAAATAGCACCCCTAGTGGATGGAAGGAAAATAGCACTGTCTGTATGGGTGTGAGCTTGCATGCCAAAAAAATCCTAACTAATTAAATATTTTTATTAAGACAAATTGATAACTACTTAAGGAAAAATAAAACTATAACATACAGCAAAGGACAGTCTATTAAAGCTAAAAAGGACACCTCCCCCAAACCCCTCTACATCCCACCCACCAGATTGTAAATAATTCAATGTATATACTCTGATGATTAAATTGTATGATGACTGTATTATGCTGATAGTTTTTACTTGAAGCATTAACGTGGACCCCGACTTAAAGAAGATGAAAAACTTATTCAGGTGTTACCATTTAGTGGTCAATTGTACAGAGTATGTACTGTGCAATCTACTAATAAAAGTTTCAATCAATCAATCAATCAATAAAAAATACAGTACATATCTTCCTGCAGAACCAGTGTCCTCTGCAGTGGATGTTTGTATTTGTTTGTTTTGTACACATTTATGGGGAAAAAAACAAAAACGCCCTGTTAGTAGTGATGTCCGATAATGGCATTTTTGCCGATATCCGATATTGTCCAAATCTTAATTACCGATTCCGATATCAACCGATACTGATATATACAGTCATGGAATTAACACATTATTATGCCTAATTTTGTTATGATGCCCCGCTGGATGCATTAAACAATGTAACAAGGTTTTCCAAAATAAATCAGCTCAAGTTATGGAAAAAAATGCCACATGGCACAGCCATATTTATTATTGAAGTCACAAAGTGCATTATTTTTTTTAACATGCCTCAAAACAGCAGCTTGGAATTTGGGTCCTGCTCTCCCTGAGAGAGCATGAGGAGGTTGAGGTGGGCGGGGTTGAGGTGGGGGAGGGTGCGTCCTGGAAGAGTTAGTACTGCAAGGGATTCTGGGTATTTGTTCTGTTGTGTTTATGTTTGTGTTACGGTGTGGATTTTCTCCCGAAATGTGTTTGTCATTCTTGTTTGGTGTGGGTTCACAGTGTGGCGCATATTTGTAACAGTGTTTAAGTTGTTTATACGGCCACCCTCAGTGCGACCTGTATGGCTGTTGACCAAGTATGCGTTGCATTCACTTGTGTGTGTGAAAAGCCATAGATATTGTGTGATTAGGCCGGCACGCAAAGGCAGTGTCTTAAAGGCACGCCCCCAATATTGTTGTCTGGGTGGAAATAGGGAGAAATTCGGGAAAATGGTTGCACCGGGAGATTTTCGGGAGGGGCACCAAAATTCGGGAGTCTCCTGGGAAAATCGGGAGGGTTGGCAAGTATGACTGGGAGACGCAACTGCTCTGTACTTCTACCTATGTCCGTGTACCACTCCGTACAGCGGCGTTTTAAAAAGTCATACATTTTACTTTTTGAAACTGATACCGATAATTTCTGATATTAAATTTTAAAGCATTTATCGTCCGATAATATCGGCAGTCCGATATTATCGGACATCTCTACCTGTTATGCAGAATGTGAACAAATAGCGATGTTACAGAAGAAAGAGCTTTTCTACTGCAGTGGTGTTATTTTGACATTAAACTGATCACTTTTGGACTGAGTCATTTTGAGGGAGCATCACTGTCTCCACGACCCTGTCAAAACAACACATTCATGCATTATGGACATGTATGCATGTAAAGCACGCATATACAAGGCCGTAAGTCAAAAATCAATAGGCTTTTAGAGCTTTTAACATCTGCCTCATCACTCTTGTCTGCAATCTTCTCCCTCTCCTTGGCCTTTAAGTGCCTTTCTCAACAGAAAAAGTACCTGCACATTGATTTGGTGGAGTTTTTTTGTTGTTGTGTTGGGCTTTTTTTTTAGAAAGCACATAGCACTGTAGGGATACTTTCTGGATATTATATTTGCCATTAGGGTTTCTTTTTCCCTTTTTTTTTGCATGATCATGACTCTATACCATAAGGATATTCATCTGAATTGTTTTGGGGGGCCATATTGCCTTAAAGCTAAGGATCAGGGGGTTGAACTTCCCCCCTTCACTATTAGTCTTATGTTGTATTGTCTGGAGAACCGCATCCTCTACAGCAGTGGTTCTCAAATGTGGGTATGCGTACCCCTGGGGGTACTTGAAGGTATGCCAAGGGGTACGTGAGACTTTTTTTTAAATATTGTAAAAATAAAAACAATTTAAAAATCCTTTATAAATATATTTATTGAATCATACTTCAACAAAATATGAATGTAAGTTCATAAACTGTGAAAAGAAATGCAACAATGCAATATTCAGTGTTGACAGTTAGATTTTTTGTGGACATGTTCCATAAAAAGATGTATTTTTTTATGAAGAAATGTTTAGAATGAAGTTCATGAATCCAGATGCATCTCTATTACAATCCCCAAAGAGGGCACTTTAAGTTGATGATTACTTCTATGTGTAGAACTCTTTCTTTATAATTGAATCACTTGTTTAGTTTTCAACAAGTTTTTAGTTATTTGTATATCTTTTTTCCAAATAGTTCAAGAAAGACCACTACAAATGAGCAATATTTTGCACTGTTATACAATTTAATAAATCAGAAACTGATGACATAGTGCTGTATTTTACTTCTTTATCTCTTTTTTTCAACCAAAAATGCTTTGCTCTGATTAGAGGGTACTTGAATTAGAAAAAATTTCACAGGGGGTACATCACTTAAAAAAGGTTGAGAACCACTGCCCTACAGTGAACATTTGATTTTGGTCTATTTATTCTGTTAAGAATACGGCCATGCTCAACTTACAGCTCACCAGTTAAATAGTGCAAATTATGAACAAGAGAAGGCCTGAATTGGAACCTTGAGGAATACTACTAGTATAACTAAATAACAAATGACTACAGACTGTATCAGAAGTAAAGAAGCTCGAGCAATAACATTACAAAAAAATTGTAACAGCTGAAAAGGAAAGGACTTAAAGGGGTGCTGTGGACGGGGGCGTGGCCTGCGGGCCGGCAGCGAAGCGGGGTGTACCAGGACCGGCTTTGAAATCAGCGACAGGTGCATAGATTGCCCACCTGGGCCTGGTTATCTAATCAGCTGTCGCTCTGTTAAAAGGCAGCAGCCAGGAGAGAGTTGTTAGAGCTGCAGCGAGCGCACGAGCAAGAGCGAGAGCGACAAGAGGACTCTTACTGGAAAGCAAACTGCGGCACAATCAGAAATAAAAACTCTATTGTAACCCTGATCCGGGCTTTCATGGCAATGCTTGGTGGTCTGGAGGACACACGGGAGGGCAACCTCCACAGGTGCCTTGTGGAACGCCTTAGTTAAATAAATCACAAGTTTGGACCGCAGTGTTCTATGTTTGCAAGACAAGTTAAAATGTCAATACAAGGATCTGCCAATGTGTTTACAGTAGTCCCAAGTTTTTCTATATAACAGAAGCACTCTAGTGGGGTGATTCTCAAACTGGGGTGTGTGTACCACGAGTGGTGTAAGAGCTTCATTTAGTGGTAACACCAAAGAATCACTGGATTTTTAAAGTACAGTGTTTTATTTTTCTATATTCAATCACAGTGTTACTGTTCAAACTGTGTGTATTGTGAAAGTGGTCAGAAATATTAAATATACCATCCATCCATCTTCTTCCGCTTATATCAGTGTTTGGGTCGTGGGGGCAGCAGAAAAGCCCAGACTTCCCTCCTCCCACACTTCATCCTATCCTGAGGCGTTCCAAGGCCAGCCGAGAGACATACAATAATCTCCCCAACGTGTCCTTGGTCTTCCTCGTGGCATCCTATCGGTTAGACGTGCCCTAAACGCCTCCCCAGGGAGGCACCCTGACCAGATGCCCTAACCACCTCATCTGGCTCCTCTCGATACGGAGGAGCAGCGGCATTACTCTGAGCTCCCACCGAATGACAGAGCTTCTCACCCTATCTCTACGGGAGAACCCCGCCACCGGAAGGAGGAAACTCATTTCGGCCGTTTGATCTTGTCCTTTCGTCATAACCCACAGCTCATGACCGTAGGTGAGGAAGGGAACGTAAATTGGCCGGTAAATTGAGAGCTTTGCCTTCCGGCTCAGCTCTTTCTTCACCACGATGGATCGATGCAGGGTCTGCATCACTGCAGATGAAATCCACAGTTTTTGTTCAATAAATCCTTTAACCTTGTTTTCAATGATTACTTACAGTAGGCCTACGACACGACTGTATCTTAAAGGGGAACATTATCACAATTTCTGAATGGTTAAAACCAATAAAAAATCAGTTCCTAGTGCCTTATCTTATTTTTCGAAGTTTTTCTAAAAATTTTACCCATCACGCAATATCCCGAAAAACGGCTTCAAAGTGCCTGATTTACACCATCGCTATATCCACCCGTATATTGTCCTGTGACGTCACTGCGTGAAGCCACCAGAAACAAAATATGGCGGATAGCGCATAGTAGCTCGGATTCAGACTCGGATATCAGCGCCGTAAGCGATTCAACAGATTACGCATGTATTGAAACGGATGGTTGGAGTGTGGAGGCAGGTACCGAAAACAAAATTAAAGAAGAAACAGAAGCTTTTGAGCCATATCACGACAGACAGCGGCACGGGAGGAAGCGCGGACAAATTTGGCGATCGCCTTCTAACCAACGATTGGTATGTGTTTGTTTGGCATTAAATGTGGGTGGAGGGAAAGGCTGGATGCAAATATAGCTACAAATGAGGCATAAAGATGCAAAATGAACATACAGCTAGCCTAAATAGAATGTTAGCATCGATTAACTTGCAGTCATGCCGTGACCTCGTTGACTTTATCGTTGGAAATGCATCTGCTTTGAGCGTCGCAGGATATCCACACATTCTTGCCATCTCTGCGCCATCTCTGTCATAGCATAGCTCCCGTCGGTAAGGTGTGCAGAACAAACGAGGGACTTTCGCATCTTTTGACCACTGTTGTAACTTGAATCAGTCTCTGTTCGTGTTGTTACACCCTCCGACAACACACAGACGAGGCATGATGTCTCCAAGGTACCAGAAAACAGTCGAAAAAACGGAAAATAACAGAGGTGATGTAATGTGTTTGAGAAAATGGCGGGTCGCTTCACAATGTGACGTCACGGGTGAAAGGTCATTGCTCTGACAGGTGAACAATTGAAAAGCGTTTAAATCGCCAAATTCACGCTTTTAGAGTTCGGAAATCGGTTAAAAAACATATGGTCTTTTTTCTGCAACATCAAGGTATATATTGACGCTTACATAGGTCTGGTGATAATGTTCCCCTTTAATATTGGTCTTTATGGTGGTACTTGGAGAGCCAAGTTTTTTCTGTGGGGGTAGGTACTCGGTGAAATGAAGTTTGAGAACCACTGCTCTAGTGTTTTCAGGGATTTGCAGCTACTATGTTTGCCCCCCAAGTTTTAAACTGAATCTGGGGGTGTCATTCCCAGTTGAATAGCCCTTTTCTGTGCATTACAGACAGTGAAAGGGTGACTCCGTGCATATGTATCTGTTAACTAGATGTCTACACATCCATCTGTCTGTCAGTCTATCTGCTTGTCTCAATGACAGACACCATCTGTCTGCTCGCCCCTAAATCTGTTCAGAAATGCATCAAGTTCAGCCCACAGGGAGAGCTCTCTTGTCCTTTCCCTATTTGCCGACAAAACAAATATCCTTCTGCAAGCAACTAGACAAACCACATCTTTTGGGAAGATAATATTTACAAAGAGGGACTGTATTGATGAAAGACTGAACAACTTTAACAGAAGTGGCCCCGTCCTATCAACAAGCACTGAAAGCCCAGATGAAAACTGTTCATAAAATCATGCAGTAAGATAAAGTTAATGTACTGTATATGTGATATATACCATTTCTTAGCCGCGAGCACATAACGGTAATGAAAGTATAAACCCGCCGTGGCTGCTATTCTTTTGATGAGCACAGGCTTTGTCCTCAGGGTTGTATTCAATATATTAATATGTAAAATATGTGTCGTAGGGGACGAGATTAATAGAAGTAAAAGTGTGACGCTGTGCACTAGTATCTACGGAAATAAAAGCTGTGTCAGACAAGTTCCAAGACATCTCCAGAGACCCTGCTGCTGCCTTTGTGATGCAAGAAGAGGCGAGAATTTAGGCAGAATGACTCATGACTGCTTTACCATGAGAAGGCGCCTGATCACAATCAGAGATGGTTGGCGCCAGTGCTAATAAACCGGATGTTATCGGCGCCCCATTTCGGAGCTGAAAAATTGCAGAGTCAGCGTCGTCAATCTGCAAATCCTTTGAGTTTTGAAGAGAAACATTATCTAAAATTGATTAATTTTGATTGGGGAGGAGACACTGCCCCAAGTGGAGGAGTTCAAGTACCTAGGAGTCTTGTTCACGAGTGGGGGAAGAGTGGATCGTGAGATCGACAGGCGGATCGGTGCGGCGTCTTCAGTAATGCGGACGTTGTATCGATCCGTTGTGGTGAAGAAGGAGCTGAGCCGGAAGGCAAAGCTCTCAATTTACCGCTCGATCTACGTTCCCATCCTCACCTATGGTCATGACCGAAAGGATAAGATCACGGGTACAAGCGGCCGAAATGAGTTTCCTCCACCGGGTGGTGGGGCTCTCCCTTAGAGATAGGGTGAGAAGCTCTGCCATCCGGGAGGAACTCAAAGTAAAGCCGCTGCTCCTCCACATCGAGACGAGCCAGATGAGGTGGCTCGGGCATCTGGTCAGGATGCCAAACACACGTCCAACCGGTAGGAGGCCACGGGGAAGACCCAGGACACGTTGGGAAGACTATGTCTCCCGGCTGGCCTGGGAACGCCTCGGGATCCCCCGGGAAGAGCTGGACGAAGTGGCTGGGGAGAGGGAAGTCTGGGCTTCCCTGCTTAGGCTGCTGCCCCCGCGACCCGACCTCGGATAAGCGGAAGATGATGGATGGATGGATGGATGGATGATTAATTATTATTAACGTATTTTTCGGACTATAGAGCGCACTGAGCTATAAGCCGTACCCCTAAAATTTGGAAGAAAATGAATAACATTAACTCCGGCTTCCACCCACTTCCAAAGACATGCACCTGGGGATAGGTTGATTGGCAACACTAAAATTGGCCCTAGTGTGTGAATGTGGGTGTGAATGTTGTCTGTCTATCTGTGTTGGCCCTGCGATGAGGTGGGGACTTGTCTAGGGTGTAGCCCGCCTTCCGCCTGATTGTAGCTGAGATAGGCACCAGCGCCCCCCGCAACCCCAAAGGGAATAAGGGGTAGAAAATGGATGGATGGATGAATAACATTATAGGGTTGGGCCAAAAAAAAGGCAAACTAAAAAAAATACATACAGTATTATTACTTTTTCAGATGACAGCTCATCAATTTTTTGCACAAAAAGTTCAAAAGCCAGCTTCTGTGATGGTATGGAGGTGTATTAGTGCTCAAGGCACGGGTAAATTACACATCTGTGAAGGCACCATTAATGCTGAAAGGTACATACAGGTTTTGTAGCAACATAGTGTATGTTGCCATCCAAGCAACGTTATCCTGGACGCCCCTGCTTATTTCAACAAGACAATGACAAGCCACGTGTTGAAACAGCATGGCTTCATAGTAAAAGAGTGCGGGTACTAGACTGGCCTGCCTGGAGTACATTTTACACATTTTACAATGGAAACCCCCGGAATAATAACTTATGCTATACGTCCTTGCTTGGCACTCAGCATCAAGGGTTGGAATTGGGGGTTAAATCACCAAACATTATTCCTGGGCGCGACCACCGCTGCTGCCCACTGCTCTCCTCTCCTCCCAGGGGATGATCAAGGGTGATGGGTCAAATGCAGAGAATAATTTTGCCACATCTAGTGTGTTTGTGACTATCATTGATACTTTAACTTTAGATTGGGAACCCCTGAGTTAGACAGTCCGAGGGGCATCGACATAAAACAAACTCCACTGCCCTTTGCAGATACGAAGTCACACTTTCACTGTGGTTTACTACTCTGCACCATGCGACAGAAAGGAAACAGATCATTCAACAGGCATCAAGTCGAAACTCTTCGCTCGTATTTGGAGGAAAACAAGTTACACCAACTAATCCATTCAGGAGCTTCCTGTTCCAAGAACTTCTTGAAACAAAATAAAATGGAAAGCGGGGGATTTATTGGGAAGTAGTGAGTCTGAGGTGACGACCCTCAAGCAGTCTGGGTCATGGAAGGCCAAAAAGGAAACCAGACAAGGGGAGTAGTGTGTTGGCCTGTTGCTAGAAAACACTGACTGGCACATACCGTAACTCATCCATAGTTACTTTTGACAAACATCCACAAGGAATGAAAAAAAAAAAAACCCTTGAAGTTCCTTTCTATGACAGAAGAGGCTCACTTCAGCCATATCAGACTTTTTAGTGACTCATTTTGGCACAAAACAACCTGTCACAAGTGAGGAGAAACCACCTTATTGGCATTGTTCCCTTTCAAAAGTGTGGTGAGACAAAAGAGAGGGATTCTTTTGCACACAAAATGTGTGCGCGTGTGTGTGTGTGTGTGTGTGTGTGTGTGTGTGTGTGTGTGTGTGTGTGTGTGTGTGTGTGTGTGTGTGCAGTCATTGGAGATTACAGACACGCACCACAGATGGCCAGCGCGTCTCGTCTTTTCACCGCCGCCACCATCGAGAAGAATGACCAGCGGTGGCCCCACCTACCCTACCGCCGCCCCCTTTTTCTTTTATCAGCACGTGTGTCCGTCAAATGGGAGCGTGTGTCTGGCACAATGGCCGCCAGACAAAGAGCCCGACTACCCCCCACCAGGAAGCTGAATAGGGGGGCACGTGGGCCTTGTCATGGATTGGACAATGGCACTGGAGGAGAGATGGAGAGAGGGAGCCGCCCACCAGCACCCAGTTCGCCTTTGGGTGATGAGGGGAAGCCTGCCTGATGGTCCTGAGTTTTTGAACTTGTACTTTTTACTATTTGAAACCAAATACCACGCTTAAAAAACGAGGCGCAAAAAGGCAAAAATTTGAAAAATAGATTTCAAAGATTCTGCCACAACCGACACTCTTGTCAAATCATGCATCCAAGATGCCTTTATAGAAAATAATAAATGCATGCTTCAATATAGACTAACATTTATACCGCATCCTGGATAACGATATATATCAGGATATATTATTCAGTGCAGTGGTCCACAAAATACGGCCTGCAAGCCAGATCCGGCCCGCCAGCGTTCGAGATCTGGCCCGCGGGAATTCCCAAGTTAAATTATTAATATTATTTTTTCAAATCTGTCCTTTCTAATCCATTTTCTACCGCAGTGGTTCCCAAACTACGGCCCGAGGTCCAGATCCGGCCCACCAGTGTTCGAGATCCGGCCCGCGGGAAGTCCCAAGTTAAATTATTGATTGATTGATTTTTTTTTTTTTAATCTGTCGTTTCTAATCCATTTTCTACCGCAGTGGTTCCCAAACTATGGCCCAAGGTCCAGATCCGGCCCACCAGCGTTCGATATCTAGCCCGCGGGAAGTATCAAGTTAATTTTATTTTTTATTTTAATTTTTTTTTAAATATGTCCTTTCTAATCCATTTTCTACCACTTGTTGCTTGTTACTCTCAGAGTCTCCTAGCCGCTCAGGCAAATCACATTGTCTAAAAATGCATTTTCCAATCGATAACGTCATCTCATATATATATATATATATATATATATATATATATATATATATATATATATATATATATATATATATATATAAACAGCCCGGCCCCCGGCCAAATTATCTTAACCCAATGCGGCCCCCGGGTCAAAAGGTTTGGGGACCCCTGATTTAGTGTATACAATATAATAGAAGCATCTCAAAAAGGGTTACAAAGGCTCCTAATTTAGCTGGTTATATATGCAGTAAAATATTGCATAATTTACAGTTGCAATATTTTCTTAAAACAATTATTAATCTACTATATTTGGTTAATTTCTGTATGTACAGTTCTGTCGAAATGTAATAAGCACTTATTCTTCCTTTGTTTCAACACTTCACATTAATTTTACGCGATACCACAAATTTGGATATCAATCCAATACCGAGCAGTTACAGGGACATTATTGGTTAAAATGTTCAATATCATTGAATGATTCCATTTTTTATCACAATTATAATCTGACAAAAACACAGGATTGCAACAATATCAATTAAAGATTTAATTTATTTCCTACTATTGGCTCCGATTTAAATCCTTCGTTTTGTTGCCATTAAAGGGGAACTGCACATTTTTGGGAATTTGGACCATCATTCACAATCATTATGAAATAAATTTAATATTTAGAATGTCTTTCATAATGATTGTGAATGATAGTCAAAATTCCTCAAAAAAGTGCAGACTTTTGATCACTTTGAAAAAAACTTTTGAACTGCGCTTTATTAGGAATTTTGCATATCATACACAATCATTATAGAAGACATTTATTATTTAGAATAAATAGAATTATAAATAATGCATGTCTTTCATACGACATGCATTTTTAAATTCACAATCACTATGAAAAAACATTTATTATTTAGAATTCTAAATAATGCATGTCTTTCATAATGATTGTGAATGATATTCTAAACAT